>NW_005871053.1:14444233-14544784 GCF_000147115.1 Myotis lucifugus
AGACCATTTTTGAAAAAGATTTATCCTGGAAGGATTCTTTTAGTCTACTTTTATGAAAAAGTAGATGGCTCAATTTCTCAGTGAGAAAGCATGTTGAGACAATAAATGTTTCAAATAAAATATCAGCCCCACTGCCTGAATTCCTGTTTTTTGTGTTGTTTTTTTTAAGCATTGAATTGTGAACCAGTAGACCCAAATTCAAATATCAAACTTCCTACAAACTATCTTTCATCTGTGATACTTTCCACTCTTGAAATTCCTTTTTTTTTTCCTCTGTGAGGTAGGCAGTTAAAATTTAAGAATCTTTATAAGCAAAGCCATTTTACATTTTTAAAGTTTTGGTCAGGGACCAAATTTCAAGGAATAAAAGCACATTCAAGCTAGTATAAGTACAACGGGCTATTTATTGTAAGAATACAATTGGAAAGCACTTTGACCAAAACATAGCTAAGCCATAAAGAGCCTGAACTGGAACTGAGAAGTCAGGAACCAAATCAAAATAGCCCTTTTTTTTTTCTCAGTGGTTTCATGCTTGCTTCTTGTTCCTGCTTATCTCTCTTTTGCTGTTTTGGCTGGTGTCCTCTGCTTGCTCATGGCCAGATATCACTTCCCCACACTCAACTTTAGATCACTCAGTTCATGTTCCAACAACATTCTGACTCATTCAGTCTTACTCCAATTTAAACATTCTCTGGAAAGAGAATCCTATTGTCACAGTTAAGCTTATGGATTGGTTCCCCTGTGATCTGTGTCCTCATTTAGTCTACCAGACTCTGTTTCTGGGAATGGGATGGGAACATGAGGTGGTACAAACACGGTTGTCTAGTTTCATCTTTCAGCATGAGTTACACATGGGGCACAATTTCCAAAAATGTGTGAAGGCTGGGAAACACCTAAAGTTATTATAACAACCATTATGGTTTATAAATGGTGACATTGAAGCTGAGGGAGGTCAAGAGATTATTTTAATGTCACAATTTTTTAAAGAATTAGCACCGAAATGTGAACCAAGATATTCTCATTCTAAATCCATTGCTTGTACCACTGAACTTTCATGGTTAAGAAAAATAAATCTCTGGCCTGGCCAGTGTGGCTCAGTGGTTGAATGTCGACCTATGAACCAGGAGGTCACAGTTCCATTCCTGGTCGGGGCACATGCCTGCTCTAGGTCAAAAATGATTCCTTCCAACATTTTAATTAATTGAATCATGAATTTATCCTTAATCAACAAAATAATACTTGCATTAATTAACTTAATTCCTTACATATCAAAGACTTGTTTTTGATATTCGTTAAAGATGTTCACCCAGTCCATTATTCTATACTAGTGTCTCGCAATATTTGCCTATTGATAAAGTACAAGCCCTATATCCTAATCACCTGAACAGGTATTTTGAGAACAGATTCTGGACCCAATTTCAGAGCTCTAAAACAAAACCTTAGGGTGGGACCTTAGGCTATGTATTTTCAAAGAGCTCGCTAGATGATTTTTATATCCTCAAAGTTCAGTGTTTATTAGAAAAACAATAAGCAATATGCCATATAATTTTAGTTCACAAATGTAAAAATATTCCCTTAATTAAATTTTTATGTTACAGTCTTGGATTTCAAAGAAAGGAGAATTTTTATCTGAATGAAGCTCTAAAAATTTTCATTGTGGCCATATGTTTTAGTTCTCTTAGTTTAGTGATAATATGTGTGTTAGAATGAGATGGGAGACTAGGATGTTGCTGTCTTATGACCTGTGTACTGAGCAGATGACCTAGGATAAGCCATTGATTATGAATTCATTCATTCATTCATTCATTCATTCAAAAAAGCATTTACCGAACACAGTGCGGCACACATTTTGGTTCTCTAATGTAGCAGATAAAATGATTATAGGTATATTTCTAGGGGATTTGGAGGAGAATATAGGACACAAGAGATTGAGTTGATTTCGTTCTTATTGAATAGTAGCACAATTTGCCTTTTCCCTTAATGCTAAAGTTGTCTTTTCTCCCTTTCTCTTTGGCGGAAAAACGAACAATGGAGCAGCAGTAAAAAGGGTCTCAACTTGCTTATGCAGCTGGCAAGATTTATCAGTTTGTGGAAATGTCCAAAAGTGCTGAGTAATGCCTGCAACTGTAACAGGCCAGTCAGCCCCTTCTCTGCAGCTCAGTTAATGTCTCTACCAGCGCTATTCAATCCCTGAGTTTTTATAGCCCTGTTTCTAAGCCTTGTTTCTAAATGAACCTCAAACTAAATTAAGCCCACAATAGGTTTAGCACTCATTTCTTTATTCAAATCGGTAGCATCAAAGTCTCTCCTGTAAGGCCCCTCTGCTTTGGTGAATAGATTAAAATATTTAAAAGTTCTATGTCTCTAATTTCAAAAACGTTCTAAACAATTTCCTAAGGTAAATACCTTTCCTTATAGCCAGTAATGTTAGATTAGTTATGTGAGTTTAAAAAAAAGAAAGGAAAAGAACATGTCTTTTTTTTTCCTCAGCTGAAAACAAGCAGTGCTACTCCAGAAATGGTTTTATTTGTAGCCTCGCTGCAGCCTCTCTCTGCTGCATTGGTACGTAGCTTCAGAACTCTGCATTGTATAACTTGCCCCTTCAGTTAGTCAGCTGTTTCGTTCTCTTTCCCATTAAAATCATTGTTCAGGAGGGGATAAAAAACAAAAATATAATGCAGGTTAGCTCATTATGTCCTGATATCTGTTTCATGCAGCCTGTGGTGCAATAAAGTACTAGTAGCTGAAATAGAATGTAAATGTAGTTTGAGTTAATTTTGGTAAATTGTGCTATTTTAAGCACAAATCTTAGGAACATGAAATTTTAAACTTGGATTATTTGATTAGGAATGGCAAATAGAAGTATGAATGAACCAATAGATAATATAAAAGATTAGGTTTTGGAATATTAAATATTAGGTTCTGAAATTATAGAATATGTTTGGAGAATTTTGCTTAAAAGATGAATTTTAATGAACAATTGTCCAATTAACCAAAATATTTGGTACATATTACTCTTCTGGGTGATAGGGGAGGTAAAAAAATTTTTGTAGCTATGTTCAGTGTACAATATAGTTACATTTTATAAGAAAATACCTGTCTCTGCACAGTGATTGGTAGAGGCAATATAATTGACCCTTGAATAACATGAGGTTAGTTGTTCTAACTCTCCCAGGCAGTCAGAAATCCATGTATAGCTTTTGACTCCCCCAAAACTTAACTACTAATAACTTTCTGTTAATAGGAAGCCTTACAATAAACAGTTGATTAACACAGGTTTTATATGTGATATGTATTATATACTGTATTATATTGAAAAAATCATGTATAAGTGGCCCTGAGCAGTTCAAACCTGTGTAAGCTGTCAACTGTGTGACTAGGGAAGACTTTATGGCCTGACTGTGTATAAGGAGAGCTAAGTGTTGCCAATTCCTACTTTTCCTTATGCTTTTGCTAGGAATTTATTGCATCACCTCTAAGACTGAAGGGGAAGTATAATTGCCTTATCTCTCAAAAATACATATAGGTTTATGATGCACACAGATGTTTAAGAGTATTTTTCTTTTTGTTTTATGGCTGTTTAGGTTTAGCAGTTTAATCCATAGTCATCTGAAATTATCTTCTCTTTCTTTCCCTGTGAAATATGCATGTATCAGACCTATGGCGTCAAGAGTGAAGTGATAAAATCAACAGGGGAGAAAAGTCATTGCTGTAGAAAGATGCACTACCCAAACCTTTGAAAATAATCTCACATTGATAAATTTTATAATAAAATAAACCTAACCAATTAGCACGTGAGCAAACAGATATGATCCATGCCAAGAACTGGATTTTCAAAATTGTCTATGTGAGATTTCTGTTAAAAATGGAAGCCAACGTCATTAGTATAAACATCATTATTTACACATATTGAGGCCACATGAAATTAGTTAACTTATTTGCCCTGTGATTTTGTTTTTCCTTTCCTCCAGATATACCTTCAAAAAAATGAGGTATTAGAGACCTCATAATTCAATTTGCTTGAACTGATCGAGAAAGGAAAAATTATAAGCACAGCACACACAAATTTATATTTCAGTAAACTATGCCACCACATAATGATTTTCTAATGGCTAAGGCTCTCAGTCTAAATGTAGGACACATATATTTCAGTACCTCATACTGTCAAAGCATCATTTTACTTAAGTGCAAGTTATGTCTTACTGGGTTGAGTGGTTTCCGGAGTTCAGGAAACAATCCGATGGTATAGTTGAAGGCATAATCTGAAAATAGCAATGCACATAAAACTGGACCCAATGAATTATTTTGCCAAATAAAACTTACCATATGGCAAAGAAAAATAGAATTTAAGACAGGATAATATCTATTAGAACTAAATTTGCATAAGGAAGTTCTGTGTGGAGCAAGAGTACAAGCCTATGGGCTACAACACCATATATATATAGTTAAGCACATTATGGGAACTGATTTGAGTGAGCTTATGTATTTTTTAAAATATATTTTAATTATTGAATTATGAGAAGAAGGGAGAGGGAAAGAGCGATAGAAACATCAACAATGAGAGAGAATCATTGATTGGCCCTCTCCTGCACTCTCCACACTGGGGATCTAGCCCGCAACCAGGCATGTGCCCTGACCGGGAATCAAATCGTGACCTCCTGGTTCATAGGTCAATGCCCAACCACTGAGCCATGCCAATCGGGCAGGCCTGTGTATTATTTTAAATTCATCAAATACTGCCTCAAACATATTCCTAAACTCGGATTATATTCAAAGTTAACTTCAACTGATGTGACTGGAATGTTAGATCCTATTGTGCTTTTCTAAACATTTAATTCAGTAGTTATACAATGAGGCAAAAAAACATGCCTCAAGCTGCACAATTTTATTAATAAAAGTGATGTGTTACATATTACTTGATTCCAAACATGCCTAGAATGTAGTGTTTTATTTTAGTTTACCATATCACTCTATTTATGTTAACTTTGCATTAGTATCTGAAGTTAATATAGACCTTCTATTCAACAGAGTAATTAATTGTGTAGTCAATTTAAACAATGCATTTTATAGATATTGGATTGGCAAAGGCAGTCATGGATTGAGTGAATTTTGTAGTTTGTGGTTTATTATTAGAATGTCCTGAAAAATACTCTTAAAAGACACAAATGAAGAGGTAGACATATGTTAGTTATGTGACCTTATTTTAAATGTAATCTGCATTTACCATGAAAACTTACGGGTGGATAATAAAGTTATTAAAGAATGTAAATGTTTTAAACACGTGTAGGAAGTATGTTGTTTAGTGAATCTCAATTGTAATACTAAATATGGATATTATTATAAACCAAATGAAATACATATCATAAATATACTAAACTAAATTATTTCTAAAAAAGAAATTTATAAAGCAATATTTCCTAGGCTTGTGAAATTCTATGTACAGCAATTTCTTCCTTCGCTGTTAAAAAAAAAGAGTTATGTGAGATCTCAACTGTAAGAATAACATTGTACCTGGTCATTTTTGTTATTAGTGGCAGTAACAGTCTTTTGTAAAGTGGGTGGCAGAAACACCACAAAAGCATCTCAAATACTTCTCCACAATTTGCCAGGCCCAGATGGTGTGTGTCCCAGAATAGCAGAGGGACTCTACAAGGAGCTGGCAGTCATTTTGGCAGCAGTCTATTTTCTCCTCAGTGTGAAAATCAAGCCCTCTTAAAGATAGAATTGCAGACATATGCATTTTCCCCGCCTCAAATTATATAGTATAAGGTGGTCAAGATCCATAAATATTGTATGCTGATGTTATAACTTTGGTGTTAGAAAACCTTTGGGGAGATTAAGTGGGACAGGTGAATTACAGAAAGTGATTTGCTCAATTGATAACTAAAAATAACCAGGTTTAGCAAATTTTTTTTAAAGTTTTAGAAGTAAAATATAAATTGACTGTGGAAATATAGTTCATCAGGTTTCAAACCTGTATGATACAATTTCTAAATTCAAATATTATGAGTATTTTCCTTTTGGTCTCCTGTTTTTCAGATTTTTAAAGATCGCCTCTATTTCTGCCAAAATACTTCATTTACTAGATTTGTTTTGTGTTTCTCCAAGGAATACAATTCATTGAGTGAATACTAGTTTAATATGGCTACTGTGATATATTTGCATACATTTTATTTAAGTTTACAGTCATTTTAGTACTTGAAAATTATTTCAGAATTATTCGACACTGGCAGGCACTGGTTTGGGATTCAGGAAATAAAAGTTCTGATTCCAGTTCTATCATTAATAAGCTGTGTGACCCTGGACAAATCACATATTTATTTTGTAGGAAGCACACAAATTCTAAACAAAGAAATGTCACTTTGTTCTCTGTTAAGCGAGAGGGCTGGATTTGATGATCTCTAACTTGGCTTTCAATGTTTGCTATTTCTTGATTTTATAATTTACTTATCTTTGTCTGATTTTCTTAAACTAATTTATTTAACATTTCAGAAGTTCAAAGGTTGAAGCAAACTAAATCTTCTCTTCGGAAAGCCTGTGTTGTAAACTCTAATGACCTGCTCCACATCAACATCAAAATACGATTACAGTACATTACGGGTTACATATATACTCTCGTCAGAAAGGAAACACTTAAAGGCTATAACCATGACATTCTGAGACAACATATTTAATTCACTCATCAACTAGTCAATTTTTTTCCTTATACATTTCTTGCAGGGTCATATAAGGCATTAAATAATAGCAATATTCTAATAGATCACAATAGCAGCAGTAGAAGCTTGGATGAAAAGATGAAATAATTGCCTCAGCATTGTTGGGGGAGAGGAATGGAGAGAGGGGATTACTTTTAGGTTTTAAAAACAGCATGAAATTTAAGGACATTGTTAAACAAACCAACAAGCAAACAAACAAAAACAATTCCCGTGAAAAGTTACTGGATTATGTTACTAAATCCACAATGGCATCAGAATGCAAAGTTGTGGATGTTGGAAGTCTCTTAAGGGCAACATGTAAAGACCACCCCTCTTTCTCACATGGATTCTGAACAAAGACAAAAATTAAACTGAAGACTAAGACAGATATGTATAGAGGTGTGTTTGGCGAGTGTAGCTTTGTGTGAAAACCCAAAGGGACTGTTAACCAAACTCCAGAGTTAGACAGACCTACCCATGCAGGCCTGAGTAGTCATGGCCAGAGGTGCTCCCCAAAAGAAGTAGAATAGTAATTAATGTATAAATGGCCATGTTCAAGTACAAAAGCATTTATAAGATTAAGACCTTTGTGTGAAATGCCACAATGAAAATGAAATACTCCATTCTGAGCTATTATAGATATATCTATGTGGGTGGAAAAATACAGATGCCCAAAGCAGTCGGAACGGTGAGACCTCATTAGTTATGCTTATGTTAAATGAAGCTTCTCCATCTGTGCTATGAAGGTAACCAAAACCATATTGCTCACCAAGCCACCTCAGGACAAAGTCTTTTGGCTGTGATAGATGCTTACTCAAGTCCAACATATAATACATGTGTAATCGCTGCGAAAGAGAGATATGAAATGTCCAGAAGAAAAACCTCATCCAGACTAAAATATTTATTATAGTAGTAAATGGAATGAAATAGGAGAGTCTTAGAAGTGATGCAGAACATTATCATTAGTTACTTTTGGATCCGACAACCCCCCTGCAAATGTGTAGTATTATTAAAATAGCATTCTAATGCTACTGTCTTGTCTCCTCTTTTACACCAGTTTTATATCACCAGAATGTATTGTTGCTTTTATTTATTATTTGTACGTTCTAATAAATTTCCTCCTCTTATTCTTCTTTCACCCATATTAATATTGATCATAGTATTGCTTTACTTTACTATTTCTTTCCACTTGCAAATTCTACTTTGCTTATTTATAAAAAAAAATTTTTCCCACAGCCTCTGGCTTCCATTTATTTTCTTTTGGATTTTTTTTCTTCTTTAGGAGTTCTTTTCTAATTGGTTTCTACTTTAGTTTTGCTTGTCTTTTTTTTTTAAAAAAGATCATCATTTTTCTATTGCCCAGTACATTACTTATTCCCAATATCCTTTTGTTGTTCTTTCAAATTTGCTGTCTGTTAATGTATACTACCTTTTATTTTTATGTTTCTAGCTATTGTTAGTTCTCTCTCTCTCTCTCTCTCTCTCTTTCTCTTTTTTATTTTTTCTAAGTGCCTGTCATTATTCATAAGGGAAATATGCCATCTCTTTGAAGTATTTTCTCACCAAGAAAGTTATGTTGCTTTTCTCTTTTGAAAGGGCTCCTCTGTCAATCCAAACACATATTTAAATGCTTGTTCTCATGTACAGAGAAAGGTGAAAGCCAAAACTACAGATTCTGTGAGGTGTCTCTCTCCCATATCTAATGAGGTATAATTTCAGAAATTAGGACCATTTAAAGTATTCAGTAAAAAATTTTACACTAAAGAGTGAGGTATGCCTGGCCAGCGTGGCTCAGTGGTTGAGAGTCTACCTAGAAACCAAGAGGTCCTGGTTCGATTCCCGGTCAGGGCACATGACCAGGTTGCAGGCTTTACCTCCTTGCAGGAGGCAGCCAGTCAATGATTCTCTCTCATCATTGATATTTCTATTTGTCTCTCCTTCTCCCTTCCTCTCTGAAATCAATAAAAATACATTTTTTTAAAAAGTGAGGTATATCGCCCTAACTGGGTTGGCTCAGTGGATAGAGCGTCGGCCTGCGGACTGAACGGTCCCAGGTTTGATTCCTGGTCAAGGGCATGTGCCTTGGTTGCAGGCTCATCCCCAGTAGGAGGTGTGCAGGAAGCGGCTGATCGACGTTTCTCTCTCATCGATGTTTCTAACTCTCTATCCCTCTCTCTCCCTCTCTGTAAAAAAATCAATAAAATATATATATTTTTTAAAAAGAGTGAGGTATAATGTAGATAGAAAACACAATTTATTTCTGTATTTTTTAGCAAAGTATGTACAGATTTTAAATATAATTCAGAATTTTTTCTATAATATTACTGACAAAGTGTTAATATTCATTATACTTAAGTTTTTAGATATTCCATATGAAACATTTTTTAAAATTTTATTCTTGTAATTACTGTAATATAGAGTTTATTCTTAAAACGATTTGAATATAAGGTATACTTAGAGTTAAGAAACACTTTCATTAACCTCAATATAATATCATTATAATATGGGTTAAATTGCTCACATATAAATGTTATCCCAGTATTTGATAAAACTAAGCTTAAATAAACAAATCATTGGAAAAATATATTAATCTATTATTTGGAAATTTTAAACACTTTGATTTACCATGGCTTCTACAATAAAGAGGAATTTTAAGTCAGAGTTTATTTTAAGAATTTTCTGGTTATTTTTGTTTGGTTGATTTTCCATATGAAGTTTCAAATAAGTTTGTATAGTTCTAAATTTTCTGTTATTTTTATAGGGGCTACATTTAAATTATTCATCAATTCAGGGAAATTTCATCTTTAATATATTGTATTTCTATCCAAGAATAAGATGTGCCTTTTCATCCATTTATATTTCTTTTCAGTTTATTCAAAACTTAAAAAAAACTCTTATTTTATTTATAAAATTTTCATCAAATGTATTTTTCCCTTTTAAATAGACTTATTTTGGTTCATAGCAAAATTGAATAGGAATTAGAGTTCCTATATATGCCCAGTCCCCACGAAAGCACCATCCACCATCCACAGTGCACACCAAAATGTCACATTTGTTATATCGATGAACCTACAATGAGACATCATTATCATTCAAAGTTCATAATTTACATTAGGGTTCACTCTTGGAATTGAACGTTCTATGGGTTTGGACAAATATATAATGGCCTGTATCCACCATTACAGTATCATACAGAAATTTTTCACTGCTCTAAAAATCCTCTGTGCCTTAGCTATTCATCCTTCCCTCCCCCAACACCTGGCAATCACTGATCTTTTTACTGTCTTCATAGTTTTGTCTTTTTCCGAATGTCATAGAGTTGAAATCAGACAGTATGCAGCCTTTCCAGATTGACTTCTTCCACTTATGTAAGATGCATTTAAGTTTTCCCCCATGTGGTTTCATATCTTGATAGCTCATTCCTTTTTAGCACTAAATAATATTCCCTTGTCTGTATCCAGTTATCTACTGAAGGACATCTTGGTTGCTTCCAATGATGGCAATTTTGAATAAAGCTGCTATAAACATCCATGTGCAGGTCTTTTAGGACATAAGTTTTCAGCTCATTTGGGTAAATATCAAGGAGGGCAATTGCTGGATTGTATAGTAAGAGTAAGCTTTCATTTGTAAGAAAATACCACACTGTCTTCAATAGTGGCTGTAACATTCAGTGGCTGTATTGCATTCCCAATAACAATGAATGAGCCACATCCCTGTCAGCATGTGGTGGTGTCAGTGTTCTGGATTTTGGCCATTCTATTAGGTATGCAGTGGTATCTCATTGTTGTTTTAATTTGCTTTTCCCTGATGACATATGATGTGGAGCATCTTTTCATATACTTGTTTAACATGTGCATGTCTTCTTTGGTGAGCTATTTTTTAAGGACTTGGCCCCACTTTTTAAATCAATTTGCTTGTTTTCTTATTCTTGAGCTTAAAGAGTTCTTTGTATATTTTGGGTAGGAGTCTTTTATCAGCTTTGGTTTTGCAAATATTTTCTGTGAATTGTCTTTTTATTTAGTTGATATTGTCTTTCACAGAGCAGATGTTTTTAATTTTAATTAAGTCTAGCTTATCAATTATTCCTTTAATGGATTGTGCTTTCAGTATTCATTAAAAAGTCATTGCCAAACCAAACATCATCTGAATTTTATCCTAATTTATCTTCTAGGAGTTTTATATTTTTAAAATTTACCTTTAGATCTGTGATAAATTTTGAGTTAATTTTTGTAAAGTGAATATATATAACATGTATATATATTTTTGTAAAGTGAATATATATAACATGTATATATATTCAATAATAATAAAAACATAATATGCTAATTAGGCCAGACGTCATTCAGGATGTCCTTCCTTCCAGACAAAGCCACAGTGGGCGGGGACTGTGGCAGAGGGGGCAGAGGCCCCTGGCCATGGCAGTGGTGGGCAGGGGCCAGGGCTAAGGCTCTTGCACGAATTTCGTGCATCAGGCCTCTAGTATATATATAAAATCATGTGGAGGTCCAGCTTGTCCAGCACTATTTTTTGGAGAAGACCATGTTTGCTCTTTTATATTGTCTTTGTCCCTTTGTCAAAGATCAGTTACAGCTACAATCTTATTATTGCAATTCATATATACAAAAGATGCAATTAGCCGTATCATAGCTTGCTAACCTTAATGAGTTAATGCAGTATCCAAATAAACCTTGAGGCCAAATAGTAGCATGGGCTCTGTGAAGTTTTGGCTCAGTAATACCTGTGAAATTTGAGCTCATATTAAATATGCCTGAAAATAATACATTTGGGATTTGGCCTCTGGCATCAGATCAGGTCTGACTCTGCTATCTGGAGTTGAGAGTTTTGCCTCAAGTTCTCATAATAGGACTATAGCACTATAGGACTATAGTATCAGCAAGAATATTATTATTGCTTTAGTGAAGAAAAATAGTGCAGTTCCTATTGAGCTCATGGTATCCTGTCTTCTTTCTGGTCATACTTTCTCCCCTGAAATAGGAGAACCCTGCTGTCTCCAGCAACTTTAGCTATCTTCCACCATGACCCAATCTAGTACTTTCTTTCTAGTCTAGTCTTTCTGTCATTCTTAGTCATATCAAAGGCATTTGTCCAGTCTTTACTTGTCTCTTTCTGTATGTGTTCAAGTACGACAACCTCAACATGGCTAATGACATGACCAGGTCACAGTTTTAGTTGTCTCAAATCTCAGAAAAGAAGACTCAATCAGAACAGCCTGATTAGTCATTAAGGCTGGCTGCAGCAAACTGTTCTGACCACCTTGGCCAGGGGCCACTTGTCAGGACAAGAGGATTGGACTTTTTAAAAATATATTTTCATTGATTTCAGGGAGGAAGGGAGAGAGAGAGAGAGAGATTAATCTTGAGAGAGAATCATTGATTGGATGCCTCCTGCATGCCCCCCACCAGGGATCAAGCCAGAAACCTGAGCATGTGCCCCAACCTGGAATCCAACTGTGGCCTTCTGGTTCATGGGTCGATGTTCAACCACTGAGCCACACCGGCCAGGTACTAGAAGGTTGGGTTTTATATCCTCTAAGAGACAGCTCCCTTTCCACTTCATCCTGTTGATGAACTAACCATTGTCTCTATGGGGTTACATCCTCATCTTCTGTGTGTCTTACAGACTGAACAGCCCACTAGGGACATGGTGGTATTTAGCCTAATGTACTTTAATTAAGGCTAGACTTGAACCACTTTCTTAACTTATGGCACAGTTCCTGTACCTGCAAAGCATAAGACTGAATAAACAATGTTGGTACACTTAATAAAATCCTAGATAGAAACCATGTCTGTTAAGCCAGGATCATAGAAGCAGAGAGTAGAATGGTGGTTACCAGGATCTGGGTGAGAGAAAAATGGGGAGTTTCTATTCAGGTCTATGTCTGTTCCAGTTTTATATCAAGGACTCTAGTATATTTAGGGTTTACTGAAGAGAAAGCTCTCATTTAAAACCAATTAATGATTTTTTTTTCACTCCTGAAGTAACTGGAATAAGTGCTAAAAGTCTGTTGTACAATTTCATGCCTATAGTTAACAATACTGTCTTACACACTTAAAAACTTTGTTAAAATGGTAGATCTAACATTAAATGTTCTTACTACAAAAAAGATTCACATTTAATAATTACATTTCAATTTAATTGGAAACAAAAATGTCAATGCTCTAATGTTTAATGCAAGAGTTTATAGATATTAAGTCTTCTCTTAATCTCCTTAAGAAATATCAACATTCTTTATTTTTTTTTTAGGACTTTCATATGTGGAGTAAATGGTAATTAAAATGTGCAGGATGACAAGATGGAGCAAACAGTGCTTGTACCACCAGGACCTGACAGCTTCAACTTCTTCACCAGAGAATCTCTTGCGGCTATTGAAAGGCGCATTGCAGAAGAAAAAGCTAAGAGTCCCAAACCAGACAAGAAAGATGACGATGAAAATGGCCCAAAGCCAAATAGTGACTTGGAAGCTGGAAGGAACCTTCCTTTTATTTATGGAGACATTCCTCCAGGGATGGTGTCAGAACCTTTGGAGGACCTGGACCCATACTACATCAATAAAAAAGTGAGTGTTTTATATCAGGCATTTTTTGCTGCTAATTGCCTACTGCATACCTTGGATGGTTGTAGCTCCAACACAGGCTGAATTAGGACAGTCTTAAGTACCCTTCTGTTTAAGAAATAAAACATGTTTGCATGTGTTTATGCACATATGTGAGAATGAATATATCATAACCGACGGAGCTTTCCAAATGCACCACCACAGATACCTAATAACAAATTTAAGTTATAGGCAGCTAATTTAATGAATTAAAAATTTCTACCCCAAGATTATATTTACTATAAAATTTTATGTTTTCTGTACTTGAAAATCCTGGAATTATCACATTAAGACTTCAAAAATATTATTATTAATTTCTTATGGAACAAAATTTGATGCCACAAGTGTTTTCAATTTCTAAAGCATGTTATAAGTAAATCAGTTAATTTCTGGAACATTAGTATATAAACTCCAATTTAAAAAAATTACTCAACTTTTGGTAAAAATATATTTATATTGATAAGAATTAAGAAAAATATAGTATTCTGAAGAATGTATAATGATATTTTAATGCTTGCATTTTCTGTATCCATGCTTGAAATAAGTACCTTGTATTAAGCACCCAATCTTTTATTAAGACCATGATTTCACCAAACCAAGAAGAAGAGCCTACAGAAAAGGATAAAATAAAAATGATTATTGTATTGATTTTGGATTGCAACATATTTTTATCTTTTTCATCTGACACAATATATTTTTGAACTCTTGGTGGAAGGGTAAGGCACAAAGATTGTAATTAAGCAAATGAAATATTTTAGTTGGACATGGACCTTAAAATACACTAGGCTCTGTTTGTTGCTGACACAGTTCTTAATAACATGAAATTAGCCTTTGTCAAATGCATAAGTTTGGCAATTTTAATATGTGGATTTGAGACAGTCTTGTAAATCACTTCTCATTGCTATAGTTTCAAAGATAAAAAAAAACTCACAAAAGGATGACTAGCACTGTGTTTGTGTGTGTGTTTTTCTTTTAAGTTTCAGGATATAGCTGGTTTAAGTGTAACACACTTTTTACCAAGCATTTGCCCATTTTACATTAAAGGAAGAGGTAATCATTTTCCAAAGATTTTATTTTTCTCTATTTAACATTACTTATAATATTGCCAAATCTTAGTAGGTAAGAGATTATCCATTTCATAACTGCCTTTCAAATTATAAGAAAAGTTGTACTTTATCATTAAATCAGTCCTTTGGAATATAATTTAATATCACCTGAAATGCTAAAGCCCAAATTAAACAAACTAGGAGAGGTTTATTTGTATGAGGAAAGTAAAAATGCAGATAATCAAGTTATTTAAACATTTCAACTTATTGAAAAGTACTTCATTATTGAGGTAATGACTCTGCTGTGTTCTAGACAGAAATTTATTCACCCCATGGAGTGTGTTAGTTTATTTGTAGATATTGGACATATTCAGTCTGTTCAAAGACTGCTCTTATTATGGCTTAGGGGGATCGATCCCCAGAAGGCCTTCTGCTACTCAAAGACACCCAGCCCCCATCTCTCCAGCAGTAAACACCTTCTAAAAATTGTTAAAGCTACACAGGTCTTCATCAAACAGGGCTGGAATCTAGCATCCCAGCTCATATGCTGTATCCTTACTTGTGAAACAACAAATGAATGGTGTTTTTTTTCTTTTTCAAATGAATGTTTTGATAAAGACCAAACTAACAAAATGCAGCTTGACAAAAGCAAAGATTCTTCATGTGAAAATCAGATAACCTAATTCATATTTCCCTTTAAATCAGGGGTGGGGAATGCTCGGCCTGTAGGCTGTGTAAGGCCCGAGAAATAATTTGGTCTGGCCCTGCCAAGGCGTGAGGGGGTGAGTTAATTAAATGTTTGACCAAAGACAGCAGGCTAATTTTTAAGTGGATAATTTTGTATGATGCAAATGATGTTTAAAAAAAATATCCAAATGGCCTTTTGCAAAAAAACGGTTTCCCACTCCTGCTTAAATTAAAGTTTTCAGACTGATAAAATTTGTTATCTTGAGAGGATGTCCCCAAAATAAAATTATTGGTTCATAATGAGTGATATATAATCCTCTATACTAATAAAAGGGTAATATGCTAATTAGACCAGATAGACCGGACATCTTCCGGATGCCCTTCTGGACAAAGCCACAGTGGCGGGGGCCGAGGCAGAGTGGTTAGGGGCAATCAGGCCAGCAGAGGACAGTGGTTAGGGGTGATCAGGCAGGCAAGCAGAGGGGTTAGGGGCGATCAGGCAGGCAAGCAGAGTGGTTAGGGGCAATCAGGCAGGCAGGCAAGTGAGCAGTAAGGAGCCAGTGGTCCGGATTGCAAGAGGGATGTCTGACTGCTAGCAGTCAGACATCCCCCAAGAGGTCCCGGAATGGAGAGTGTTCAGGCCAGGCTGAGGGACGCCCCCCCCTCCCTGCCATGCACAAATTTTGTGCACTAGGCCTGTAGTATATAATAAAAGGGTAATATGCAAATTGATCCTAAGAGTGGAACGACCAGTAACAACTGGTCACTATGACATGTACTGACCACCAGGGGACATACGCTCAATGCAGGAGCTGCCCCCTGGTGGTCAGTGTGCTCCCACAGGGGGAGCTCCACTCAACCACAAGCCGGGCTGAAGGCTGTGAATGCAGTGGCAGTGGCAGGAGCCTCTCCTGCCTTCTCAGCAGCTCTAAGGATGACCAACTAATGGCTCCCTAGGGGGAGTGGGCCTAAGCCATTAGTCGGACATCCCCCAAGAATCTGGCAGCTCCTGGGCTGCCAGAGGGATGTCTGACTGCTAGCTTAGGCCCGATCCCCTGGGGAATCAGGCCTAAGCCGGCAGGTGGACATCCCCCGAGGGGTCCTGGACTGTGAGAGGGTGCAGGCCAGGCTGAGGGACCCTCCTGAGTGCATGAATTTTTGTGCACCAGGCCTCTAGTAAAGAATATAAAGGCAGAGGGAAAACAAAATTATGCAAACCCTTTTTTTAAAAAAATATATTTTATTGATTTTTCACAGAGAGGAAGGGAGAGGGATAGAGAGTTAGAAACATCGATGAGAGAGAAACATTGATCAGCCGCCTCCTGCACACCCCCTACTGGGTATGTGCCTGCAACCAAGGTACATGCCCTTAGCCGGAATCGAACCCGGGACCCTTGAGTCTGCAGGCTGACGCTCTATCCACTGAGCCAAACCAGTTAGGGCTGCAAACCCTTTTTAATACTGAAAAGAACGGTCTTAAAACTGGGTGTGAAAGACCAACTCTGATGAAATGACTAGTCAGCCAGATTCTTGTGCTGATGTAACCCTTATAAACTTTGTTAGGTTCACATTCAGACTTGCCATTAACATCTTCTATCCTTATCTTCAAATGCACATTGTGTGAGGAAGGAAAATATTTTGGAATTTTGGAACAAATCACAGTGAGCAAGTAGAACAACCTGATAAGAAAAATATTGTTATCAGGAAGGAGTTTTCTCTAAGGTAAGACACTTCCATTGCTTTCACATTGAGCTGACATTAAATGAGTCTTCAAATGTAAGTCATTCAAAGCAATGCAAATGAAACTTCTTATAAGTTCTTTAAAACCAACATGGTATATTTAGGATACCTGACTGAGTTGTGTTTGAAATTTCACTATTTTGCATTTTCATATTTTAAAACTTTCTCTAGTTGCCTATACAGTTTTCTAGTCTTAAATTTTCTTTCGTAATTGTATTATTTCATATGCAGGAATAATCTTAAATTCTGAATTTGTTTGCTATGATTAAGGTTTGAATGCTTAGCAAAATAATAACCTTTTAAAAATAATAAATTTTTCTTTTGATATTTGATGACTAATTTTATTTTAGTGACTTGAATATCTGAGATTGGGAGAGTGATCATCATTAAAACAATGCAATACACATGCACAGTACTCTGGCATAGCTATAGGGTCTAATTGTGGAAATATCACTAGAGAAAATGCTTCTTAGAATGAGATTTCCCACTATTACTGATATTGAGGATGTGGATTGTATTGCCTGAGTGAGTTGGAATATGTAAACCTCAGTTAGGCCAGTGACTTTCCTAAGATTTTTCTCAAGTACAATAATTAAGGGGTCATTCTTATCTATATACAGTTTCTAGTTTCTTTCTTAATAATATATAGAATAAACAAAGCAATCCTATATATTAAAAGCCTAATATGCTAAGTGTCCGGTCATCCGGTGACCAGTCAACTGTTCAACCAATCAAAGTGTAATATGCTAATGATATGCTAAGGCTGCTCAACCACTCGCTATGTACACTGACCACATGGGGGCAAACTCTCCTACTGGTAGGTTAGCTTGCTGCTGGGGTCCAGCTGATTGTGACTGAGCAAGATGGGCCAGACACACCCTGGAGCCTTCCCGCTGTCCCTCTCCAGCCCTGATCATGCACCGGTGGGGTCCCTCGGCCTGGCCAGTGCCCTCTTGCAATCTGAGACCCCTCGGGCGATGTCAGAGAGCTGGTTTCAGGCAGATCCCGCAGGCTACTCCCCTCAGAGGGATTCCAGATGCAGGGCTCATAGCTGGCGAGCACTGCTGTGGTGGCATGAACCTCTCCCAATCGGGACTGATTGGGCACAAGCCCGTGGCAGGCACAGTGGGTCCAGGATGAGTGGGAGCGGCAGGTAGGAGCTGCAGGCAGCATTGGACTGTGGGTTTCAGCCCAATGCCCACAGGCCACCCCGAGGGACCCCACGTATGCACGAATTCGTGCACTGGGTCTCTAGTACTACTATAAAAACGGTTGCAGGATCTCTTTTTTCTGTTATACTTTTGATTAAATTACATATATGCAGCATATGTGGAATGTATTGTGTAAGAAATAGAAACAACGCTAAGCTCTCTGTCATCTTCTACAAAGACAATTTCAGTGAGCTTATGGAATTGTCACTGCTGATGGTGTATTTCCAGATGGCATATGCCCACATATTTTTATCTTCTTTGCTCCAGTTTAAAGTGTGCAAATTACATAATGTTAAAAATTTTACTAAAATTGTTAAAGTAGTTTAATCCATGATCAGTGACACCATCTCATGAGCATTCCTGGTGCATGGAAGCATTAGGAACTTCCCAGACTCTCAGATGCTTTAAGCTTTCAGAAGTCCAAGGTAAGAACTAAAGAAAAAAAGTGTGCTATCAGAATATTGTCATAGAATTCTCCATACCATGTGAGCTCTGGTCCAGTGTTCTTCAGAACATCATTCAAGGTTTGATTCCTTTTATTTGTTTATTTACTTTAGTTGTGTGGCAAGGCATATTTGAGCTTGTGAACTCACCTCCCCCCACCCCCCTCCATGGGATTTTTTTTTCCCTCACCGTTACTTTTATAGCTTGGGTTGATTTTGTACCATTTGGCTATGCATTCAAATTCTTCACCCACTCTTTATTACAGAAAACGTCTCCCTTCTCATGTTCTTAAAATTACAGATGACTCACTAGCACCATGGGAGGAAATATCCTTTTGACAGTGTGACAGTGCACTGACAATAAAATGAGGTATTTTAGAATTGTAGTGAGAATGGATGTTTGTTCATTATGGAAAGTAGAAATTTATCCTTTAAAAATGTCTAATGGACCATATAGAAACAACTTATTCTCTCTTTTTATCAGCTCTTTTTAAAAAGGTGCATAGCCCTAGCCGGTTTGGCTCAGTGGATAGAGTGTCGGCCTACAGACTGAAGGGTCCCAGGTTCGACTCTGGTCAAGGGTACATGCCTGGGTTGTGGTCTCCATCCCCAGTGGGGGACGTGCAGGAGGCAGCCAATCAATGATTCTCTCTCATCATTAATATTTCTCTCTCTCCCCCTCTTCCTTCCTCTCTGAAATCAATAAAAATATATTTAAAAAATAAAAAATAATAAAATAAATTAAAAAGGTGCATACTCCTTTATCAGGCCTGCATGAAGAGTCATGCATGAATTTGCTATTTTAATTCATGCCTGGTCTGTTATTACTACAGGAATTTTTAGTTATTATATTGGGTAGAGAAAATTATTTACTTTGTTTTTAATTGGGTTTAGGGCATTTTTTTCCTTGCAAAAAATAATTTAGTAATAAATCAGAAAAGTAGATAGTAATTAAAAGATTATGATTCCATGACTTATCATACGGACAGTTCCCAATTTACAATTTTTTTGCATATTACTAGCTCCTCTTGAATTACCAGTCACCTAGTATCTCCCTTACACCTAACACAGTATAATTGACTTTCAACTCTTTCTCCTCCCCACCCATAATTTTTTCCTTAAGCCCCCTTTTTGTTACCTCTAAGCCTCTGTCTCAGAAACAATCCCAAGATGATGATATTGGTAATTAAATAATGGTTAGCCTTTATTGAGTACCTGCTATGTTGGTAAGAGACCATTCAAGTCAAAGTGACCAAAATGCATCAGAAACTAGTTTAAAAAAGAAAGAAAGAAAGAAAGAAAGAAAGAAAGAAAGAAAGAAAGAAAGAAAGAAAGAAAGATAGATGTAGGTGAATCTGGTTTTAACATTGAAAGATCCAGTACCTACAACATCATCATCAGGATACAGTCCTTTTCCATCTTGGGTTCTATTTTCACCCAAGCTAGCTGCATTGGTAGGCTGCCCCTTCCCACACGATGGCACAAATAGCCACCAGTAGCACCAAACTAACATCCTGCAGCTTAGTAACTCCAAGAAAAAGAACTGTCTCTTCAAAAGCTCTAACAAAAGCCCTGGAATTGGTTCTAATTAGGTCACATGGCTAAGGGTTTGTGATGGTCTCATTGGCCAGAACAGTGTCACATGTTCACCTGTGTTGCCAAGGGGTGAGTCAGCTCATCAGAAGCCACAAGGGCAGACATGGGGCGGTGGTTTTTCTAAAAAGAAGAGATGAGGCCTATTTAAAAAGGTACGTGAGGCAGGCAAAAACTAGAGCTCTGTATTCTATACAAAATGTATCAGGTACATACAGTTCTTATTTAAAATGCGTGTCCTTCCAAGATTGCTTTTGTCTGTATTTAAAAATAATGAAACTGAGGTGAAGTAATTTCCTAAGATCACAAAGATATTAAGTGAGAGAGATTAGATTTAAACCTGATCGCTCAGCTTCCATAGGCCATTGCCATGCCACTTTGGGCCTGCACTTGTAGTAACGATAGAGTGGAAAAGATAAGCCAGTGATAGAATCTAAATAAGCCCGTTACTGCTTTTCCTGACCCTCTATCCATGCCACTTTGCTAGCCGTAGTCCTTTTCTCCCAGGCTGGCAGTATTTCCCAACGCTGACTTGTCCCTCGCTATTTTTCCTCCATCAGGAGCATCCCCTGCCTTTGTAAAAACTAAAGACTCATTGGGTCTGCATCGGCTTCTAAAATAAGTAGATACTTTCATTTCCCACCAGATTCTAGTTGTCTGATAAGCACCTTATTTTTCAAAGAGGACAGATTCGGGACACTTCAATTGTGTGCCGCTGTAAAGAAATGGCATTCAAATTGGGATCTGAAGGACAGAAAAGAGAAGAGAAAGAAGCATCTTCTAGAGAAAGAGAACAGTCTATCAGAGGATGTGTAACGGAGCTGGACTGTACTAAGAAGAGAATTGGATGAGGTTGGGATGTGGGCCTGGGACCAGGCAAAAGCCCCCTTTTAGTACATCCGAAAGGGTTTGAAGTTTAAGGGCAAAATGAATTATCAGAAAGCTTTGGGTAGAGGAGTAACATGGTCTACTTTACATTTTAAATATATTTTTATTGATTTCAGAGAGAAAGGGAGAGGGAGAGAGAGATAGAAACATCAGTGATGAGATAGAATCATTGATTGGCTGCTGCCTGCACGCCCCACACTGGGAATTGAGCCCGCAACCCGGGCATATGCTCTGACCGGGAATCAAACCTGGTTCATAGGTTGACACTCAACTACTGAGCCAGGCCAGCCGGGCTCAAACAAAATTATTATAAGTTCTTACATTGACAGCTGAGAGCTGGGGAAGGGTGCATAGATCGACACTCCACACTGAGCCACACCAGCTGGGCCACATTACATTTTAAAAGATCAATTAGGAGTCCTCTGGACACTTGGTCTAGATTTTTGACAATGAAGATGGAGAATAATGGGTAGGATCAGAATCTATTTTGGAGGTGTAACATTTAAGTATCAGAGGGAACAAGCTAATGGCATTGTTTCCTAAATATGGAATTTGGGAGGAAAGTTATTGAACCAAAAAGTTCCAATGTGAAAAGTGGCACTGCTTTCAGAAACATGTGTCCATATGTGTATATACTTGAAAGACAGACACACGCACTTTGAATCTTTTAATCCTTATCATTTTATGGTAGTTTAGAACTTAAGGGCATTCACAAGTTGTATTTCATTCATACTCAAAAGAAGTCTGAGGTTAGTACTACTGTAATTCTCTCCATTCAGATGTAGAAGTTGACATAAAGTTCTCACACAAGTCTGCACTGAAACTGGGCCTCAACTTGTTTTTTTTCCAGTCAATGAAAAGTTAACTGCACAAGTCAAAATATACCACACTCACAGTATGGGATAAGATACAGAGCTAAGAAATGTTTGATCCCCAGATTTTATCATTTCACCTGTGGTTATAGTTTTTCTCTCTGTGATAGAGGCAGAGGTGTCCCCACCCCTGGCTGATGACCTCTGATGGGTCATCTCCTGCACTGGCTCTCCCTCCCACCCCTTTTTCCCCCAGCTACAGGCCAGTGACAGCAATTTTACAGACTTTTCTACATACAAATTCTTCCTTTGCAGGAGCTTACAGCAAAGAAAAAAATTGTCTGTGAAGCATTGAGCTCAGAGATATGTTTTGTTGACTCATGCAATATTGTTTAAAATTTTGAATTAGTTTCAGAGATGTATAAATCTGGAGATTATACGCATGTCTATGCCTACACACACACACACACACACACACACACACACACACACACACTCACAGACACACACACACACTCATGCATGTTTAGGATTTCTGATTTGCATACCAAAAATTGGCACACCAATTGCTACCCAGCCTCCATGAACACTGTGATTGTAATTGCTGGCTTAAATGTCACATGTGTAATTAGGTAAAGGTTGTGTATTAAAGCTTGGAGGGCCCCAGCAGGCAAGTGCCACAGGTTGTTCTTTAGGTTGATTATCCCTAGACTAAAGGAAAAGCAGAATGAGACTAGGGAAGAAACAAAGTTATTTTAATATTGATGCTCACTTCAGGGTCAGGTGGAGAACCTGTGAGAAAGCTTCCCATCCCTCTGTGAGCCAGGAAAGGAGGGAAATCTTGGCCTGAATCCACAGGTTATAACAAATAGGCAGGGAAGTAGGGGAGACCATGTAGAGTGCCCCCAGGAAGGAAAACAGAATTAGATGCCATGGAATTTCCTCAGGATGAGAAATGTCCCCGGAGATATGCAACAATAGGAATCTCTTGACTTCTCCATGCAGTTCTCTACACCCAAATCTCTGAAGCATCTCTCCTCCTGCCAGGACTCATTCTATCCCTCCCTGCTAGAACCTCTTCTTAAGCCAGCAGCCTGGAGCTGGAAAAAGTTTGATCCCACTTCTGGCAGAAGATAGAGCAAGGGAATTCTCCTAGTGCCAATGCCAGGGCATCCTCAAGGGAAGAGAGGTGTACCTTGCAGCCCAACCTAGTACTCTGTTGTGGGAAAATAAAGTTCTAAACAATTGACTTCCAAACACATTTTTGGAACACAATGTATGTTAAAAGTTGAAAATTGCTTGTTTTAAATTTTGAAGCTGAGGCATAAATTTAATAACCAATAGTGTATTCTGCATTTTTTTATTGTTCATGATCATTGCTAAGCTTTCTCTGTTACTTATAGCTTTTGCTAATTAATCCATGTGTACAACATAATCATTGATAATTTGAGCAATTTAAAAGATCACTAGTTAACCAAAACAGATTCACAGCCCTGCTATTGCAGAATCACCTGAGTCATTATTATTATTTTTTTGTTAATCCTCACCCAAGGATATTTTCCCATTGATTCTTAGAGTGGAAGGGAGGGGGAGAAACAGAGAGAGAGACACATTGATTGGTTGCCTCCTGCACGTGACCCGACCAGGACCTGCAACTAAGGCACATGCCCTTTACTGGATCCAGGACCTGCAGGGATCCAGGACCCTTCCACTGAGCCAAAACAGCTAGGGCCTGAGTGTTGTTGTTTTAAAATTCAGAATACTAGGCATGAGTATTGAAATCATAACACCTTTATAAGCTAAATATTCTTATTCACATTTTTCAAAACAGGCAAGTGGGTCACAGGAAAGTCAAGTAAGTTGATTAGAATCTCACTGCTGGAAGGCACCAGAGCCAGATTTTGACCCTGGCACCCAACTCCATTGTCTGCACTTTTAAAAACTACATAAGTTCCAACGAATCCTACTTATATTTTTCTAATGTTTCCTTACAGATTATTAAGCTGCTGATGACTGATTTGACTGGGAGTGTTTACCTATCTTTCTTGGTTTGTCTTTAAAGTCAGAAATGATATTTTACCTGGCAGTCTTGCTGAAGAGAGTTGGACCTCGCAGAACAATGAATGGTTTACGTCTAGGTCTGTGCTGCCCAACAGAGTAGACATTAGCCACGTGTGATTATTGTACGGAAAGTGTGGCAAGTCGACTTTGAAGACAGGATTGTATGAAAAAGGATGTAAAATATCTCAATAGTTTAAATATTGATTTCATTCCTAAATGGTAATGTATTGGAAATACTGGATTAAAGAAAGCATTTATTGCCCTGGCCGATTTGGCTCAGGGGATAGAGCACCGGCCTGTGCATTGAAGGGTCCCAGATTCTATTCTGGTCAAGGGCACATGCCTGGGTTTCGGGCTCGATCCCCAGTAGGGGGCATGCAAGAGGCAGCTGATCAATGATTCTCTCTCATCATCATTGATGTTTATATATCTCTCTCCCTCTCCCTTCCTCTCTGAAATCAATAAAAAATATAGTTTTAAAAAAGAAAACATTATTAAGTGGAATTTCATCTGCTTTTTACTTTTTTAAAACATGGCTACTAGAATATTTAAAGTCACATATGTGGCTCAGATTTGTAGTTCACATATGTTTCTATTGGGCAGCTCTAGTCTATGAAAACCTTCACTTATCCTTTTGGACTTTCTTCTATTAGTAGAGACAGTTGAGCATTCACTAGTTTATGAGCTTCTTGAGGTAATGACGTATGTATCTTTGCTTCCTCTATAAGCTATAACACAGAGCTTTGAAAGTATTGTGCTAAACAAAATACATTTTTTACAATGAAATTAGTTAAATTAAAAGTTGAACCTAAAACTAGTTTCATGCTACTTTCCAGGTATCTGCAATGCTCATACTTATTAATAGCTTATTATACAGGGACTCAATAAATGTTACTTTAGTAACTATACATGAAGAGATAAGTGGAAAAACTTGACAAATATCTAATACTAGAAGCCTGGTGCATGGATTTGTGCACTGGTGGGGTCCTTCGCCTGGCCTGCAGGGATCGGGCCGAAACCGGCTCTCCAACATCCCCCAAGGGGTCCTGGATTGCGAGAGGGCACAGGCCACCCCAAGGGACCCCACCAATGCACGATCAGGCCAGGGAGGGACCACGGGAGGGCTCCAGGGCATGTTCGGCTGTCTCACCCAGTCCCAATCAGCTGGACCCCAGCAGGAAGCTAACCTATGGGTCGGAGCATCTACCCCCTGGTGGTCAGTGTGCGTCATCGCAACCAGTCAAATGGTTGAACAGTTGGACACTTAGCATATTAGGCTTTTATTATATAGGCTATAAAGAGTTATGTTACTACAAATATATCTTTAAAGTGGTATTTCATATATAGAGTCTTATTTTTCTAATTCAATCAAACTGCTATATTTTGAAATTTGTTTTCAAGAACAAAATTTTTCACGTTAAACTGATTTCATGAATTCCCTACAGCCTTGGGCAATAAAGAGAAGCCTGTTTCAAGCTAGATGCTATTGGATCAGCCTTTTCTCTTCCACCACCAATTTTGAACTTTTCATTTTGTATTGATGTGACTTCAGGCAAAATAATGTATCTTGAGTTGTTTTAATTAAATTTTTATAAGACTAATTTAGATTTAAAGGATGTCAAGATACTTCATTGTAATAAGCTATCCAATACATTGTGTAAGAAAAAGTCAATACTGAGCTGTATGTTTAGAAATGGTTAAGATGGTAAATTTTATGTTATGTAGTTTACCACAATAAAAATTTGAGGGGAAAGTGTAAAACATCACACTCAATTGAACAGTTGGTAAATCTTGATTTGCTTAAACTTATATAATTCAGGTTGGGGCAAAAGTAGCTTTACAGTTATTCATATGGGAAATAGCACAATACTTAATAAGTAATAACACAAGAATAAACTGTTTTGAGTACTCACAACTGTAAACCTACTTTTGTCCCACCCTGTACTTGTTTATACAATTTGAGGTACATAATATCTTGGCTAGTCTTTGAATTCTTCCCATTTCGAGCCTTTTCTTATTTGTTAAATGGGGAGGGCAATTACCTATCTATATGTTTGAAAATTCTAGATTTACTTTATTTGTAAATAAAGTGTTCCCTTCTGACTCTATTCTCCCTTCAATACTATTAATACCATTATTTGAAGAACCATGTATCTAAGTCCCATTAATTCTTAAAACTTGTAAATGAAATATTTAGCTTCTTGGCTATGCAAACAACTATAAGGATGATAGATACAGAGATGAGGAAATAGAAATCAAATCAGTTGCAAACAGTAAATTTGCAGTTCTAAATGGAACTTACTGATATAAAAATGGTAACACATTTAAGATTCTATATATTGGGTTGCTCTATAAGTCTGCTTTATTGGAAGGCTATTTAAAATAAACCCATAAACCCTTTAAAGCGACATTTATGAAGTTTTTTGGTAAGTATATATGTTTCAACCTGAGAAAAGCAGAGGAGTCCTAGCAAGGATGCCTTGGCCATCTCTATGAATTGTGAACAATTAAAAAAGAATAAACATTATTGTACAGTAAACTTCATTATCATTATAAATTCAAATTGCAAGCACTTACACAATGTACATATATTTCTTGTAAATACTAGTATTGTTAAAAATAATTATCTTCCACACATTATTTGAATTTTATAAACAAACTAGAGGCCTGATGCACAAAATTCATGCACTTGGAGGGGGGTCCCTCAGCTTGGATTGCGAGAGGGTGCAGGCCAGGCAGAGGGACCCCACCAGCACACGATTGGGGCTGGTGAGGGACATGGGAGGTTGGCCAGCCGGAGAGGGACCATGGCAGGGCTCCAGGGCATGTCCGGTCTGTCTTGCTCAGACCCCAGCAGCAAGCTAACCTACTGGTCAAAGTGTCTGTCCCCTGGTGGTCAGTGCACGTCATAGCGAGCAGTTGAGTGGCCTTAGCATACCATTAGCATATTACACTTTGATTGGTTGAACAGCAGACCAGACGACCAGACATTTAGCATATTAAGCTTTTATTATATAGGATAAAGGGAATACAACTTAAAATCAGTGAAAGTTTCCAACTAAGGCTGGAACAATTGAGAATTATGTCTCTTTGCGTTTAACTTTTGTGACAAAGTATGGACTCCTCCATGTGAAAGCACTTTTAGCTTTAGCATTACTTATCAGCATCAGGGGTGCAGTGGCCTTTGTTCTATTCACGTTAATGGTTCCAGCCATTTTTACTGCCTTTTGGGGCTCCTCTCTGCTTAGTTTCTGAGTTTTGCTCCTTTTTGTTTTAGTTCTCAAGGCAGAATTTTTCTTTCTCTCCCCTACCCCCTCTTTTGGCCTCTGCAATTCACTGATTGCTTTACCACCCCTTTCACTATCTACTTCCTTCTTCCTTTGGGCTGGAAGGTGCACATAGCCAAAGTCACAGGTGACCTCTTATGTGCATGGTCCAGTCTCCTTAGAATGAGCCAGGTGATTTTTTCCCTGTCCACTGAGCTACATTCAGTACCATCATCATCCCTCTTACCCTCAAGCCCATTGTTTAGGCTACCTATGAATTGTAACTTCTTTATTATGTCTTTGAATCACTAGTATCTATTTCAAAATTAGTTTATAATATTATTTGATGTAAGGAGAATCTTTTAAAAAAATATATTTGTATTGAATTCAGAGACGAAGAGAGAGAGAGATAGAAATATCAATGATGAGAAAATCATTGATCAACTGCCTCCTACACGCCCCATACCAGGGATTGAGCCTGCAACCCGGGCATGTGCCCTGACCGGGAATCCAACCATGACCTGTTTCATAGGTTGATGCTCAACCACTGAGCCATGCAGGCCGGGCAGGAGATTCTTAGTTTTAAAGTATATATGCTAGGTTATATTTTTGTTGGCTCTGCCATTCCTAGTCCCCAATATTTCTGTCAGGTTTTACTTAACATGTTTTTGGAAAAAAGAAACATATGCTGTAGGTTTGCAAGGTGGACCATACTGAGTCCTTTTTGTGTCTTTGTATGCATGTACTCCTTAGGGCAAAGGCATCTGTATTGCACAAGTCTGTTCACATTTTATGGTGAACTCAGAATGTCATTTAGGGACAGGAGCATTGAATGAATCAGAAAAAAAAGGGGAGCTAAGTATTGTAGACATGATGATTGTTTCTCAGTAAGTACAGGTGAAACTCTCCCCTCCTACAATGGAACTTGGTATATAGTTTTCTTTGTATTCTGAACCAGAGACCTTCAAAGATGAAAAAGAAAATACTAGTAGAGGTTCAAAGTTAAAGTTACAGCAATGCTTCTCAAACTCTCTGTTGTAGAGGTGAGGTCACCATTCTTCTATAAAATTAAGTACTAGAAAATGAAAAAGCAAACCAATGAAATACACCCGCTTTTTATTATTGCATTCAACTGATGAAATTAGTGTGTCAAATTGACTTACAAGTTTCTAAACACTCACTGTCACTATGTTGTCCCAGTCCAACAATGACTTGGACCCCAGCACCAGTGGGGAGACTACACTTTCACAGCCCTGATTTCAGGGCATTCCACACATACCAGACAGGAAGTGCTACTTTCAAACAGAAACTCAGTGAATGTTTTGGAATGATTGCTTTACTTGAATTTAGAGGGAAAAAGAAATGAGAAATCTATCAATGAATGACCTGAAGACTAAATGAAGCATGTAAACACTTATCAAAGATTCTTAGTAGAAAGTAAACATAGTAAATGCTTGCTATGTCATAATGTGATTGAAGGCAAAAACCCGCAACTTTTAAAGAATTGGTGAATTTTAATTAAAAAGGTATGAAGTTCTCTTCCTATGAAATATTCTTCACTGAGAAAATGGCTTCCCCCACCCCCAACTCGGTCTGATTGTAAGTAAACATCTTAAGAAACACTGAGTCAGAATCTTTCCTATGCTATTGTAGGTTGCTGCTTTTTTTTTCCCTGCACACTGCTAATTGCTTTTGATACCTAATTTTTGGAATGCAGTTTCTTTCACATTTATGGATTCCAGGTTCTACAGAGGCTTTGATCTACACCTCTGTGCTAAGAAAGCACTACAGGAGATAGGCAGTCAATTGGGATTAGAATTCAATGTGTCAGCTATTTCAGAAATCCCAGTACAGAATTTAGCACTCCTGGTCAACAGATACTCTCCAGGGAACGTGGCCTCCAAAAATCAATTATTGGGTTATATCCATCTAACCCAAGATTGGGTTTGATGGTGGCTGTTTTTATTTCCTATTACCAATAGAGTTATATTCATTTTATAAGCATAAATGGTAAAAAAAGTTATTCTTTTAAATATTAGTTTTGTTGAATGATTTTGCATTCTACAGAGTTACTTTTCAAGATATTTGAATTGGAAAAGCTGAAATCGCTATAAAGGAATGTAGTGTCTTAAGATTTTCAGAATAAAATGAAATATCCACCCATTTAAGACATTCATTTAACTCAGATGTTTAAAATATTAAGAAAATAAATAAATTCCCTTGGCAAATGTCTTGTGTAATGAAATTGCATGGAAGTATTGGGTGAAAGGTAAGTGATGCCTTTGGATGCCCTCCCTGTTAAGAAGAAATCCAGGGGCAGATTGTCTTCATGGTGCACATCAAAAGTTGTAACATTGGAAGATTCATTGTGACAGATAATAGAAAGCAGACAATAGAGTTTAAATGGTTTATACTTTTATACTTCTATGTTGTGTTCCTATCTTACAGACTTTTATAGTATTGAATAAAGGGAAGGCCATCTTCCGGTTCAGTGCCACCTCTGCCCTGTACATTTTAACTCCCTTCAATCCTCTTAGGAAAATAGCTATTAAGATTTTGGTACATTCATATCCTTTTCAAGTAATCAATATTAACTATTTGTACATAATCTATAAGTGCTTTGTAGCTAAATATAAAATTAAGTTGGGACACATATATATTTTATGGCTTTTGTCACTCTAATTTTATATCTACTTTTGTCATATAAGCCTTATTCTTTTTTTATAAGCTTTATTCTTGGAGTGTATTAGTCACATAGATGTCACTGAAACTTACAGTTTTAACATTATATATCTACATATATCTTTCTAATAATACTTGTGTGTGTTAAGTCCTACAAATCTAGTGTAAGATAGCTATAATACTCTTTACTATATTTGTACACAGTTTGTAATGACCAGGGATATGCAGCAAAGAATGATATAACAAAGAAATCTAATTCCATAGCCAAGTTTAGACATATCTATAATAAAGAGCAGTTTAGTTTACCTTAGAATAAACCTTTAAGCATATTTTCTATGAAAGATGGTCAGAGGGCTTGACTAATACTTAGCTAATTATTGAACTTTCCTAATGAATTCTGTGAAGGAATTACAGTAGTATTGGCTGAATTTCCAATTTAAGTCATTAAATTATTACTACCAAGCAAAACTGATTGCTTAGTAAAGACTACAGAAGTTAATGAAAGAAGCTTAGATTATATTTCCAAATGGTCTTTAGGAATGTGGCAATGTGGTTCCCATGGTGTTAAAGAAAAAGAAGGACTTTGCAAATAACTTCATCTGTTCATATTCATTGGCAAAAACTTAATTTCTGATTATGTCTCATTCGATGGCTTTGGCAATAAGAAAAATAGAAATACTTGTATAATGATCATAAACTCATACAACCTGGTTCTTTAAAAAATTATAAAACTTAAAAGACCATTCTATTTTTTAACTGATAACAAGAAAATCCTCAGTGATATAAATATGTTGTTATTAAAATTAAAAGATTTGAAATATTAAAATCATATTTCAGCATTTTTACGGGTATGGTTTCCATATCCTAGTTTTTGTTTCTAGTGCCATCATGTGGTCATTTGATGAAAACTTTCTTTTTCTTATGGAAAATTTTTGTTTTGGCAATAAACTAGTAGAAAGCATATTGAATATGAAGGCAGAAAATTTGTGTTCTAGTCCTCGGCTGAGTTATCTAATTTCTCTATGTTTTAGGCCTTATTTACCTGATGTCTAAAATAGAGTGACTACAATATTTGTTTTTCTAGGTTCCTTTTAGTCATTTGTTTTAGCTAATACTTATCATATCACACACATTAACTCATTTAATCTGCAACTCAAACTGAGACTGAATGACTTGCCCAAGACCACTTTTAGACTAAGTTTTAATTATATTCACATCATGTTAAGTCCTGGCCTTCAAGAATATTCACTTTTAATCATATCCATGGCTGCTATAGTTAATTCAGTCAAAACAGAGCAACCCAACACCTGGCACCATGCTGTACTTTGTACATAAATTTTTTTTTAATATATTTTTATAGATTTTTTTACAGAGAGGAGGAGAGAGGGATAGAGAGTTAGAAACATCAATGAGAGAGAAACATCGATCAGCTGCCTCCTGCACACCCCCTACTGGGGATGTGCCCACAACCAAGGTACATGCCCTTGACCGGAATCGAACCTGGGACCTTTCAGTCGACAGGCCGACACTCTACCCACTGAGCCAAACCAGTTAGGGCTGTACATAATTTTTTAAATGTGTTGAACTATATTAAGTAATATTTGTTTCAGAAATTACAATATTGCATATATGTGCCCTCTTCAACAACTTACTATTTTTATCACCTGAAATAGTTTAAGTCAATCTCTCTGCTCAAAAACTGTATGACTCCAGATTGCACATAGCTTTCCCTTTAAAGTTTTCAAGGGGGGTAAATATGTTGATTTAGTAATAGTAGCAAAAGCAACACTTTGTCCTTATATAAAGCTTTCTTGTACATTATCTCATTTAATCTATATCGCTACTCTGTGAGGGTGATATTATTACTACATTTTACCAATGACAAAACTGAAATTTAAAGAGATTAGATAACTTGTCCATGGTGTATTTTTCATGAGTCCTGGCTAAAATTCAGTTTAAGCTTTTCAATATTAGTTTTATATAATACATAAATTTGGATTTTTGTGTGTGTGTGTTCCTTAACAATAACCCACATTATTCAGCATGCTAATTATGTGCACTATTTTGACCAACTGTGTGTTTATGACCATGAGTAACCCTCCTGAATGGACAAAGAATGTAGAGTAAGTTCAACTTATATTTTAAACCACCTACTATGTGACTATATATGTATGTTAGGTAGAGAGATATAAATATATACATTTAGACATATCAATATACATATGTAGTTAGGATTTTGAAACTATGTCTTAATGTACCTTCTAAATAAATCCAAAGAGCATAATTACTAAAGGCATTTCTAGGCACAATTACAAAGCAGGAAGACCATACCCATTGACCCGTAGGCCTGCTGGGGTTGGATCTAATATCCTTCACATGTACTTGGTGGATACCAGGAGCCCATCATTCTTGGACACATATCACTTTTCCTTTATGATCTACAGTGGTCAAAGCAAGTGTGGTGAAAACAATTGCAAAAAAGAACCAGGATAGTAGGACTTGGTCCCAGGTAAATTTCAGATGAATTCAGTGAGTTACAAATTTACAGGGGTGGGTTACACATGCCATCAGAAGACATTGTTGAGTCTCACAAGTTTTCCCTTCCATCAGGCACATCCTACTTAGGTCAGGCCTGTATCAGTTTCACCAAAAAAATTGCAGAAAAAATATCCCAACAGTTGGGATTTTAAAACTTGAAAATTCAATAGACTACAGACTTAACTAACTGAGGTGAAAGAATAGCATTTTCAGAAAACAGAAACATAACTAACTACATTTGTGGGCTCTGTTCTGGAATACATTTGAGAGCAGAGGGTCCAGATCTGTGATAGGTGCTCATTCTTCCCATGTTGTGACCACTATTACTCCATGGCTGTTGACCCTTAAAACAACAGCCCAGAGCTATTCTCAAGATCTTCTTCAGTTCTAGACAGCTCCAGATTGGAGCCAATCAGAAAAGGGACAAGATTATGAAGGAAAAACTATATACAAAGAATACCTCAAGTATTGACATTGGCTTGTGAGGTCCACAGGTCTTTAGTCATCCTAGTTTTTGTGATTTTATTCTTCAACTTCTGAGTAAAAGATTTAAACCTTGGAAACATCCAAGTTTCTGAGTTAGCTTCATATTTCATTCTAAATTTTGACTCTGGAATTATCTACTTTGTTGTTAACAAAATTCAAGTAAGTTAACCTGTCTTATCTTATGGAAAGAGAGAAATAAAGACTCGCTAATTTGTCAATGTTTTTCATTCATAAAACATGATGGAGATTGAGTTTTTTACTTTTGGAAAGAAAATCATTTTATGCTTCTGCAATATTATGGATTGGCCACTCCATCACCTGAATGTACTAGATAAATTCTCAGGGGGCTTTATTTATTAATGTCAATACTAAGACATTTCAGACAGCACCTAGCTGGGCTTTATACAGCATGTATTTCTCACTCTGCTCTCAGGACACTTTTCATGTGTTAGGGAATTGAATTTAAATTAAGGACTATGTTTTATTTCCATGAAAATAATATCAACCTGCTTAGATTCCTTTAATAATAATTCATCTATTCCACTGACATGGTGATAAGAAATTGACTTATTATGAAAAATATATTACTTTATCAATTCTTTCTGGATACTTATCTCCAGGTACACCTTCACTGGAATATATACTTTTGAATCACTTATAAAAATTATTGCCAGGGGCTTCTGTTTAGAGGATTTCACTTTCCTTCGGGACCCATGGAACTGGCTCGACTTTACAGTCATTACATTTGCGTAAGTGCCTTTTTTGAAACTTCAAAAGAGTCTGGTTTGGCTTTCTATGAGTGTTTATGCTTTGAAAGAATAAGCTTATTGTAACTGTAGAATATTTTGGTGTAATTTATACATTTAAGCTTCGGATTTTAATTTAGTATAACAGAGGTCAAAGTGAAATTTCACTTTGGCATATAAAGTCTTTGCATTGGTTGAAATTACAATTTTCACATGTAACAAACATCTAGCAAATTTCACACATGCTGCTGTTTAAACACACACACGCACACACTAATCAGAAAGCAAAAGTTTATTCATTTTACATCGGTGAAAATGACTTTTAAAAAATACAGGCACAAACAACTCTGCTGGCCACACCAATTTTCATTGACCTTACCCATTGACTTTTCCATCTTCTATTAGTTTGGTAAAATAATCTATATTAATAATAGAGGAATATGAAAATTGTCCTGGACGCCATCATGTAACGGCCAATCAGGGATGGGGGGAGCTCTCAGCATGCCTGCACCAGGGGTCCAAAGGGCACGGAGAGGAAGGGAGAGCAGATAGGCAGTTAGGGGGATCAGGCCAGGAGGGGAGAGCAGATAGGCAGTTAGGGGGATCAAGCCAGGAGGGGAGGGCAGTTAGGGGGATCAGGCTGGCAGGGGGGGAGCATTTAGGCAGTTAGGGTGATCAGGCCAAGAGGGAAAAGCAGTTAGGGCCATCAAGCTGGCAGGGGAGCAGTTAGGGGCATCAGGCAGGCAGGCAGGTGAGTGGTTAGGAGCCAGTGCTTCCAGATTTCCAGAGCGATCCCATATTGGAGAAGGTGCAGGCCGGGCTGAGGGACCCCTTCCCCCCGCACCCCCCCCCCCGCATAAATTTTGTGCACCAGGCCTCTAGTAGAAAATAAACATCTATTAGCATCAAAACCAGAGGTCCTCAAACTTTTTAAACAGGGGGCCAGTTCACTGTCCCTCAGACATTCCACACATGTGCACTGTGGGCCCGGGACGAGTCGGCTGCTAAGCAGGACAGGCAGCGGCAGCAAAAACACCCGCGGGCCGGGGAAATGTTTTCGGCGGGCCACATGTGGCCCACAGGCCGTAGTTTGAGGACCCCTGATCAAAACATTCCAAATCAAACTAATGGGGGGGGGGAGAATAAGTTATTTAATATATTAAATTTTTATTTCATCAGCAAATGATTTTAGTCTTATAAATGGACATACTCTCTCTGCCACTTCCTACTTCTAAACTGATTTCTTTTCTTTCTTATTTCCCCTTATGATTTTTGTCATCTCTCTCTTCACCCTCAACATAAATCTTTTATCCTTACCTCCCTTCCAGATACACTCAGTATGTGCACAATATCTGCATCCCTGTCTACCCACCCCCCACCCCCACCTTTTTTTTCAAGTGGTAAATTTCCCCAAGAGAGAAGAAACTCAGAAAAATAATAGAAAGTCATACAGGAGCAGGTGAAATTAGAATGTGGAGGAAAGTGGACCTGCACCACTTGCCCTCATCATTCTTTCCGGAGCGAACTTTTTAGCCTTTACAGGTATACATAGATGGTAAATGGGAAGAGAAGCAGAGCTGATATTCTCAGGGCTCCAAACACTGCCTCTCTTGTCTTCATTCCACATCTAATCAGGAAGAGCCAATTCTTTGCCATTCCCTCTGGCCATGATTTAAAAGAAGGCATGGTGAGACTACTGTTTTTTAGAACAAAATAGTAGCAATGGCAGGAGCATCATTGGGCCCCATAAAATATTGTCCTTAATTTACCTTTCACTTAAAGGTTACACTAGAAAAACTTGGTCATGTACAGCTAGTCAGGCAATCTGCCTTTTCATGCATAAATTTCACTTGCATGATTGTATGCATTTTTTTCTAACTGCAACCTTGAAACTATAATTAAGCTTTCTTTTAACTTAATTATCCTAAGTTACACATGATGTTGATTGCATTTGCTTTTCAAAATGGCAACAGGATTGTGTACTTTATGAAGTTTACATCTAGTTGGTGTCCTTAAATTATGTGAATAAAGAAACCCATAGCAATAGCCTCTAATATTTAAATTGCTATTGACACAATTACCATTCAAAATCACCAAGAATGTCTTCATAAGAGACCCAAGCAAATACATAAAATCCTGCTTAAATTTTGAATAACTCTGATTTAATTCTACAGGTATGTAACAGAATTTATAAGCCTAGGCAATTTTTCAGCTCTTCCAATTTTCAGTCTTGAGAGCTTTGAAAACTATTTCTGTAATCCCAGGTAAGAAATGGTTAGTGTAAAGTATAAGGCTCCTTGTACCTACAGCTCTTTCTTTGTATCCTGTCACTGTGTTTGTGTGTGAACTCCCTACTGCAGATATGTGACAGAGTTTGTGGACCTGGGCAATGTCTCAGCGTTGAGAACATTCAGAGTTCTCCGAGCACTGAAAACAATTTCAGTCATTCCAGGTGAGAGCTGGGTTAAAAGACATCATGTGTTTTTCAGCAACTGCTTCTTTACTTGATATGCACCATTACAGAAAATCAGAACCATGAAAATCAAAATCGTAGTAATCATAATAGGGTGTTTTAAAGAAAAGTATTCTTATTATTGGGACAAAGGTTTTTATGGTCTCACATTTTTTTTATTGATTTTTTGTTTTAGAGAGGAAGGGAGAGGGATAGAGAGATAGAAACATCTATTTGCTACTTCCTGCACAACCCCTTGTCGGGGGGCGAGCCCGAACCCAGGCCTGTGCCCTGACCAGGAATGGAATCAGTGACCTCTGGGCTCACGGGTCAATACTCAACCACTGAGCCACACCGGTTGGGCTGGTCTCACATTTTTTATCAGCCTTGGAGTTTAACAATTTCTTGCCTGAGACACTGTAATATAGAGTCTGTATGATTTGCCCTTAGAGATGTCAATTTTTCTCTATATCAATTGTAAGGATTTGGTCCCTATTGAATGTACCGATCTGTAATTTCTTATTTATTGTAGTCATTGATATCTATGCCAATACAATGTAATCTTAATATTGTTTAAAAAGACCAGGGAAGCCTGGACAGTGTTGCTCAGTAGTTGAGCATCAGTTTATGAACCAGGAGGTCACGGTTCCATTCTCTGTCAAGGCACACGCCTGGGTTGTGAGTTCACTCTCCAGGGAGGGGCATGCAGAAGGCAGCCGATCAATGATTCTCTCTCATCATTGATGTTTCTATCTCTCTATCCCTCTCCCCTTCTCTCTGAAATCAATAAAAATATATATATTTTTTAAAAGTCAAGGGAATAAGATAATACAGACTAGCATGAGTCTGCATGGAAAATGTATTATCTTAAGGTGTATTTATACTCCAAATCACCCCCAGTTTTACATCAAAATATTTGTTACTTTTAAGTAGGAATTCAAAAATACTTATTCGGGTAATTTGGTATAAAATTATGGGGCAAGTTTCATTAGCAAAAAGAGAAATACAAGAACCTTTCCCAATATAGGCTTTATGAAGACCATGAATCTTCCCTTATTTTCTCTCCAATATATTGGAACATGGATCTTCATTTCATTGTTTATTTCTGGAGGTCATCTCCATAAGCACCAGCCTACCATCAAGTGTTGCTTTTCCACTAGCATTGGCATCATTTTCAAACTTGTGCATGGAATCTATGTTTTCAAGAAAATTGTAAGGCTTTTATTTTTTCAGACCTTGTAAGTCTTCATGGTAATGGCCTTCTTTTGTTCTTTCAGGCCTGAAGACCATCGTGGGGGCCCTGATCCAGTCTGTGAAGAAGCTCTCAGACGTCATGATCCTGACAGTGTTCTGTCTGAGCGTGTTTGCGCTGATCGGGCTGCAGCTCTTCATGGGCAACCTGCGGAATAAATGTGTACAATGGCCTCCCACCAATTCTTCCCTGGAGGAGCATAGTATAGAGAAGAATATAACTGTGAATTACAATGGCACACTTGTAAATGAAACTGTCATTGAGTTTGACTGGAAATCATATATTCAAGATTCAAGTAAGAATCACTATTATGTAGATTTATTTTTCATTGTTGATCTGCCTTCCACTTAGGCATAGATATATATTTTTTTAAATGGTTGCATCACGGTTTGTAATCTCTTAATCACCATATCAATGTTTTGCACATACATTTAATTAATTTATTCATAACTATTCTAATTTTGACTCCCAAGTGGCATTTTCTGTTGTATCATCATAAGGGATGCTGAAGAATTCAGTTAGAAATTTTCCTAGGATCTTTGGTTGCTGTACATTCTCCTTATGCTGATTGAGACAATTAAATAACATAAGAATTTCTAAAGCCCTTTTGAACTGTAAAGTACTATCCAAATGTAACCCATAAAACATTAATTACAGAATGCCTTTTATGTACTAGAAACTGTACAGGATGCTGGGAAATTAATGGTGATTAAACATGGCTTCAGGGTGCTTATGTTTTAGTAGGTTATTTTTATTGTCATTTTATGGAAATCAAGTGAGACCTAAAGGCAAACATCACTCTTATACTATATTTGTAGAATAAGAATTAAAAGTAGTATCACATCAAGTAGAAGGGAATTGGAGTCAATTAAACTTTAAAAAAGAGTAATAAAAATGTTAAATAAATCAGTGGATTTATGGGAATTCAGTTTATTTTTATTTCAAGAGTTCAGACAAAATAGTCAAATGTTTAAATAGTCTACTTTAAAGGATGGAAAAATAATTGGCCTAATATTCTTTCACTTTTAAAAGTGACAAGAAAGTAAGTCAAATTTTCTCTTTTATTTAATTTTAGTATCTGCCAGTAGCAATATTTCAAAGGCAGAGAGAGTTAGAACATGATTCATGGGTAACAGGAATGTTCTTTTAGAGAAAAATATTAAATATATGAAACTTAAACTTTAGATGTACTTATCTTAAATTTAGTTATATCTTTATTATTTTAAGGTGATGCTTAGGGAAAATTTTTAGTATTTTAAGGTGATATTTAGGGAAAAATCAAAGAAGGGAAGAAACATTAATGACTGTTTTTATAAAAGGTTACTGGTGATTTGATAATTCTTTTTTTTAATATATTTTATCGATATTTACAGAGAGGAACTGAGAGGGATAGAGAGTTAGAAACATCGATGAGAGAGAAACATCGATCAGCTGCCTCCTGCACACTCCCCACTGGGGATGTGCCCGCAACCAAGGTACATGCCCTTGACCGGAATTGAACCTGGGACCATTGAGTCCGCAGGCCGACGCTCTATCCCCTGAGCCAAACCAGTGAGGGCTGGTTTGATAATTCTTAAAGTAATGACAATATAATCTTTAAAAATGAATCATTGTCTTTTTATAGTTGTAGATCTAGAAAATACCTTAGTTGCTACAGATGAACGCTTCCATGATATTAATGATTTGCCAACAAATAATTTGCAAAGTTTTAAATATCTAGATTAAGAAAATACCTTGATTAAGAAAAATACATCTCAGAGCAGTCCATGAAATGTCCCTTATTAACTACATATGCCAATAAGTCCACTGATGTCATCAACTCTCTGAAAAATTTTTTAATGTAATAACAAGGAGCTGACTATGAAGATGTAATTTAGGGTATATTTTCTCTAGTGAAATTTATTGGGTGCCATTTTTCATATATTCAAAGTCAAGGATATCTAAGGCCATTTTCAGTTCTAAAATTTGTTTCCTAATAATATTCTATTTATTGAAACATTTATTTTAAAACAAATACAAATATAAACAAAGTAGTTTCTCTTTGAAAGTATTAGAAAATTAAATGTATTAAAATTAAAGATAAATTTCTTCAGATTAAGCATATAGATCAGTGAATTTAATTGGGAATAAAACTTCACATAAGTACCTGATATCAAAAATTCATCCAGAAACTACATATTCCTTTTGCTTTGTTTAATTTTAAATAAAAGTTAAAGATTCTATCATAATTGTTCTATGTTCAAAGAAATAAAGATGTTAGAAATGAAAATTAAATTTTGCATTATGTGTTTTGTATCCCTTACAGAACTATGCATAGGATAAATTTCTCTGAAAGTTTAGGATCTAGAAAATATTTCTTCTGAGAAAATCTAAAATTTTTCTTCTGAAAAATTCTTCTTACAAAATGATTATTTAATTTTGTGTTTCTCTTCTTGTTATCCCTTTACTAATTCATTCAGTAAACTTTATTGAAAGACTACTACATTCCAAATACTACAATGTGGAAATAATTAACCATTATGCTTTCTTTCAAGGAGAAACAATATTTGTAAACAACTAATTACACTATAGGATAATGAGTATAATAATAATTGAAATATATACGTGTTATTGGCAGCACGGTGGGAGCTCTCAATTTGCCAATCTTTAGTGGGAAGGAATTAGAGAATATCAAAGAATAATTCACAGAAGTGACTCTTCAACTGAATAGTGAAAGAATCTAAGGAATTTGCCAGAAACAGAGAACTTTGAGATAATGAAGTATTAACCTATAATAATTATTTAAGCTTTAGTATTTAAGATTGTTTTTATTTCATTTGTTTTACATAACTTGACATGACTTATGTATCCTTTACATAAAGACACCTATAAAAAATAAAATAAAAGTCACCTATGATATATTCTGGGAGTTGGTATAATGTAAATTATAATTAATTATTAAACTTTTAAAAATTGTGTTTAAAAATATAGAAAACCAGAAAAAATACAATACCTCTATTTTGAAATATGTGACTATTTGGAGAAGGCAAAGGAATCCATTTTATTTTTATCTATTTTTACAGAATGTAATTTTTACTTTTTATGAGGGTGGTGGAAAAACACTGATACCACTTAAAATATTATGTTAATACCTATAGTTACCACTAATTTTACATTTACCAAGAACAAATGCTTTGTCCTAGTAAGTAATCCCCTTAATGTAATATCTAACATTTGTAGAGAGAAGGGGCAAATACCTGTGTCTTTGAATTATATAGTATATTTTAAATTACTTAATGAACTCTAAAAGTAGGGCCTCATCTTCTTGTTCTCATTTTTCAATGCAATGCAAATGTTCATCACATGACTTTTTTTTTTCTAAATAGGATATCATTATTTTCTGGAAGGTTTTTTAGATGCATTACTATGTGGAAATAGCTCTGATGCAGGGTAAGCCAATAATTTGTGTGTGTTCCTGTATATGTGCATGTATATATACACACTTATTTTGTCTCTTTTTTTGTGGAAACCGACAGATAACAGCCAACTAACTTTATTTATACTACTTTATTATAATTATGGTTACTTATAAGGTGACAACTTATCTAAATATTAGGCAAGTACTTATGTTTTATAACTTTAGCTCTAATGCTGTTTTTAAAAATAAGTTTTTATTGATTTCAGAAAGGAAGGAAGAGGGAGAGAGAGATAGAAACATCAGTGATGAGAAAGAATCATTGATCGGCTGCCTCCTGCATGCCCCACACTGGGGATCAAGCCCGCAACCCGGGCATGTGCCTGACTGGGAATTGAACCATGACCTCCTGGTTCATAGAATCGAACTGTGACCTGGTACATAGGTTGATGCTCAACCAGTGAGCCAGGCTCTAATGCTTTTTTTCTTAGATGAGCCAGACTCTATGCTTTTTTTCTTAGATGAGCATATATGAGCCAAGAGTCAACTCTGGAGGCTTCCATAGTAGGGACAATGAAAAAGAGATAAAATGCTAATTATTGACAGAAAACAATTTTGTAAAATATTATTAGAAATTCTATGCAATATGTGAATGATGACATCAAGTGGCTAGTAAAATTATGTTGTCAAAAATTGAGAAAAGTATTAGTTACTTATTTATCATACTTCTACTCCTTGAAATAGACAATGTTATAACATGCTACAAGAATAATAAAAAAAGCAGAATTATAAAACTTTCTTTTTCCACATCACAGCCAATGTCCAGAAGGATACGTATGTATGAAAGCTGGTAGAAATCCCAACTATGGCTATACAAGCTTTGATACTTTCAGTTGGGCTTTTTTGTCCCTGTTTCGACTGATGACTCAGGACTTCTGGGAAAACCTTTACCAATTGGTGAGAACCTGAAGCAACACATATTGCATTTTTAAGTAGAAGTATATAAGAAAACCAAGTTAATTATGAAATTCAAACCACAGCATAATATAATAGAAAGGGCACAACTTGAAATCAGGAGATTTGAGTTCCTTTATCCTATTGATTATGACATTTATTAAGCATAGTGATGCTGGGGACAGTGATTCTCTCTAATTTCCCTTGAGCTCAAAACTTACTAACCACCCTTCTGAGACACATCTTCCCAAACAGAAGGCACACCCTTTCCTTGGCTCCAACTACACCCTCAGGTATTATCTACATCCCTCAGGTGGCAGGGGATGAATATTAATAAGCAGATGTAGAAAGATGATTTTGGTTTCTTCCTGGACTTTCATTTAAGACTCAGCTCCTTGATGAAGGTCTCCTTGGTATTTTACTCAATTCTGTTTTATTCTTAGTAATTCTAAGAATCCCCTCCTAGAGTTCAAAATGTGAATGCATGAGTTAGGGAAGAAGAGGATAAGGTTAAAAAACAAACAAACAAAGAAGCGGGAGGGGGTGTGACCATCATTATGGTTGTTTATGTCAGAATCCTTCAAAATACACAAGTAAGTTGAAAGTTGGGGCCATCAGCAATATTGAAAACTAATGCTGATGTTGTTGTTTCCAGACATTACGTGCTGCTGGAAAAACATACATGATCTTTTTTGTGCTGGTCATCTTCTTGGGCTCCTTCTACCTGATAAATTTGATCCTGGCTGTGGTGGCCATGGCCTATGAGGAACAGAATCAGGCCACCATGGAAGAGGCAGAGCAGAAAGAGGCTGAATTTCAGCAGATGCTCGAACAGCTTAAAAAGCAGCAAGAGGCAGCTCAGGTAAATTCATCAAATGAAATATGTCCTGTCTCATGGTATGATATTTTTTATTGTTATGGTTGTTACAAAAATACTGGAAAGAAAGTGAGAGACAGATCATTTGATTGTATTTAAGAGAAGCTGGTAGTAGAGGAGATTAGTAAAGATTTCTACATTTCGAGCATCTATATAGATCCTTTAGTTTAGACATTCTACATTGTTTAAAATATTAACCACAATAGAACACTCTCATGCTATTTTAATCAGCTAGATATTTTTAGAATAAAAGCGAAATATTATTTTTTGGGTCTTCTCAAGTGAGAGACACTTACTGAATGAGCATACTGGCATTAGAAAAAAATCCTAAGAAATCATCTTTTCTTAGAAAAACCTTTATTGGTTATTTAAAACAATTATTGGAAATTAAAAGTGTTCACCTTCAGTCCCATGCCCACATGGCCAGCAAGAACCAGTGCTGAGCTGAAGAAGCTAGGGACTGTACTGGGGAATTGAATGTCTTGTCTTGCTTGGCAGAAACTATTGACCCTTCCCTCTCTAGTCTTCTGATAGAGCATTATGCAGGGCCGAGAAAGGGGTTTTACTACCTTCCATGGATTTTATTGATAATATTTTGAGGATATTGGACACCCCAGTTTCAATAACTGGAGAGAGGACCTCAGCTCTTATCGCATTTCTCCTGCCTTTGGATATGACCTCAACTAACTCATCAGCTTTTCTCACAAGTGCCAGTTTCTTATTTAAGAGAAAAGAAGACAGTGCTAAGTAAATACCAATTTTTAGAGTACATGAAATCCCCAAAAGTACAATGAATATCTGTTCTTGTGGATGCCTGATTGATCCTTTTGAATATGTGGTCTGTGAAGCATAATACAAACACAATAAATGTTAGCACAGAGAACACCAAGTTAACTTTGCAAGTGTTCACTAGGTGGAAAGAAAAAATAATTCCCTCTAATAACTGCAGAGCTGCTTCTATGTACGATCAGCTTGAGTCAGCTAAATGTATTTTTTAAATGTCATGCAAATAGTTGGACCATTTTTTAAAATGATAAAGTATTTACTAGTGCCATGCTAAAACCATTTCTCCTCAATGTAGCAGGCAGCCACTGTAACCGCCTCAGAGCATTCCAGAGAACCCAGTGCAGCAGGCCGGCTCTCAGACAGCTCATCTGAAGCCTCCAAGTTGAGTTCCAAGAGTGCTAAGGAGAGAAGAAACCGGAGAAAGAAAAGAAAACAGAAAGAGCAGTCCGGTGGGGAAGAGAAAGATGAGGATGAATTCCAAAAATCTGAATCAGAAGACAGCATCAGGAGGAAAGGGTTTCGCTTCTCCATCGAAGGGAATCGCTTGACCTATGAAAAGAGGTACTCCTCCCCACACCAGGTATGGCACTACTGAGTTAAATGATCCCGGATGAAAATGAGAATGCTGAAAGAGGGGGGAGAATTAAATCAGACTTACGAATCTTCATCAACTGAATTGACTGCTATGTTTATTATATTTAAACCCATCCTTTCTTCACATAGTTATGAGAAAATTGTACTCCATTTATATGTAAGTCTTACATCCTGGTGTAGTTCAGACAACACTGAGTTGAAAATGAGGAGCCCTTGATTCTCATCCTGATACTGTCTGTTGCTACTTGTAACTAATGGCATTTAATATTTCTGATCATCAACTTTTTAAAATTAAATTTACTGGGGTGACATTGGTTAATGAAGTTATATAGGTTTCAGGGGTATGATTCTGTAATACATCATCAGTAAGTTGTATTGTGTGTTCGCCACCCCAAGTCAAGTCTCCTTCCATTGCCATTTATCCCCCCTTTCCTCAGTTTTTTGTTGTTCTTAATGCTCACCTCATATTTTTCCCATTGAGTTTTAGAGAGAGTGGAAGGGGGGGAGAGAAAGAGAGAAAGAGAAACATATACGTAAAAGAGACACATCAATTGGTTGCCTGATGCATGTACCCAGACCGGGGCTGGGGATCAAACCTACAACCCAGGTACATGCCCTTGACCAGGAATCAAACCCATAATCCATTAATGCGATGGCCAATACTCCAACCACTTAGCCACACCAGCCAGGGCTCCTCAGCTTTTTTAATTTTAAAAAAAGTGGATTTTGGACTAGCTAATCAGTGTCTTTTTGGTCATTTTATACTGCCCCCCCCTAATTTCTTTATAAAACATCATGTGCGCTTCTGAAAATATGAGTCATGGTATACTTTATCAAAAAGTTTATCAGTCTGATTTCAGAAATTTTAACTTCGAGTCCCAAGATACTGAGCCTTATAGATGAAGCAGACATTATGATTAATTTAAAGTGATTTTAGAAAGATGTACTAAAGCAATTTGTGAAAAGTGATGAAATTCCTTGGAAGGAAAGAGCAATGAAAACAAATGTAGCCTTATTATGGCCCTGCTACTGATATTTACCGATTGTTTACAATGTCCATAGTAATATTGCAATGATGTTTCCTTTTGAATTTGAAAAATGGTAGCTCAGGGTTCTGTTTTTCAGTATCTTTAAGTTGCAATCTGTCTCCCCATTCATTAATCTCCAGGGCTCGAAACCTTCTCTTATAAAACGAATTTAACTTAATCTGAAAATGCACATAAAATGAAAATGTTGTTAATCAAAAGGAATGAATCATGTTCTGTCATGAATACTAAAATCTCCTTCAACTTAATCTTGCAAATTAAAAACACATTTCAAATGGCTATATTAATGATTTTACTTCTTTTTTTTATTTGGTGTCCCACTTTAGTCTTTGTTGAGCATCCGTGGCTCCATATTTTCTCCAAGGCGCAATAGCAGAACGAGCCTTTTCAGCTTTAGAGGGCGAGCGAAGGATGTGGGCTCAGAGAATGACTTTGCCGACGATGAGCACAGCACCTTTGAGGATAATGAGAGCCGGAGGGACTCCTTGTTTGTGCCCCGACGACATGGAGAACGACGCAACAGTAACCTAAGTCAGACCAGCCGGTCGTCCCGGGTGCTGGCAGTGTTTCCCGCGAGTGGGAAGATGCACAGCACTGTGGATTGCAATGGTGTGGTTTCCTTGGTTGGTGGACCCTCGGTTCCTACATCGCCTGTTGGACAGCTTCTGCCAGAGGTGATAATAGATAAGCCAGCTACTGATGACAATGTAAGGAAGTTTTAAACAGTTCAGGCATGGCTGGCCCATTACTGCTGCACCAGCCAGTGTTTCTACAGAATGGAACCCCTTGAGAATGATTCCTGGTTGGTCAAGCTGTGAATGCACCTGCATCTTGTAATACCTTTATAGACTAACCAACTAAAACTTAAAGCCTCAACACTCTCTTGCATAACACCTGAATGCAGTTACCTATTAAACACAATAAGGATAAATTAGACACAATCATAAGTTACTGTCTCCAGTTGGAGGATTTGCTATATACCATTGCTGAACTTAGATAGTAGGGCATCTTCTAGAGCCTGGTAAAAAGTGAATGAATGATGTCTATGTTTAAGTGTAAAGGGTGTATAATAAATCTTTCCAACAGAGTCTTCAATTTAGCCCTGCTTTAGTTTAGAAGATTTTTAAGAACACTGTGCCTAAATACATAGCTTCATTGTTCTCTTAAAATTTTCTAGTACTCATATTTGTCTTACCAAAAAAAATGCTGATATAGGCTTTCTCAAAACTAATCTTAGTGAAAAGAAACAAATAAATGATTAATACAGACAGGTAAAACAATTGTCTGTGTTCAAAGGTATGTTATATGTTTGTGATGCATACCCTGCTGATGAGGAATTTCTAAACACATGCTGCCTCATTAGACTGTTAACTCACTTGGAAATATATCAGCATGATGAGGCATGACTAAGTCAGTATCAGATGACTTATTGCTTTGGTACCCTGGATGAAACTGTTGTCCATGCAGCATGTGTGTGTGTGTGTTCTTAAACATACATTTTGTGTTGTCAGTGACCATCTATGTCTTGTGCCCAGAAACTGAGATGGCAATTACATGTGTTATGATCATTTGTATTTCTTTAAAAATAAGCAGCTTCCTTTCTCAAAAGAAAATGCCCTGATCATTTATATGAATTTTTCAAGTTGTTAGTTTTTCACTATTAGTTCTAAAATAAAGGTAACTGTTAAATATGTCTCTCAAGAGATTTATCAACTATATCTAAATTACATCATGTCTCATAAAATTATGAAATCAGAAGGTTAAAAAAAATCAGTTTTTGCTGTATGGCTAAACAGTTGACAGTTTGGACACTCCAGGTTAATTATACAATAAGTCAGCAATATCTGCCATCACCAATTAAATATGAAAGTGCATGATGCATGTGTTTCATGCAATTCACTGTGTCATGTTAGTTGTTTACTCATCATATGGTTCAAGTTATTTATTTAATACATTAGCATTTTCTTTACAGGGAACAACTACTGAAACTGAAGTGAGAAAAAGACGGTCAAGTTCTTTCCATGTGTCCCTGGATTTTCTAGAAGATCCTTCCCAAAGGCAAAGAGCGATGAGTGTAGCCAGCATTTTAACAAATACAGTAGAAGGTTTGTAACAAGTTCCATTCAATTCAATTTATTAAACTTGTAGTCTCTTTTAAACAAATATCTCTATTTGTGCATTGGAAACAGTATATTCTGTGGAGAGTATAGTAGGTCTTATTCAAGAGTTATTGTTTGTTATACCTACTTAGAAGTCCTAGGAACTTTAAAAAAATTCTTTAAACTCAGTGATATTGGACCTCTAACAAATGTTTTCCTGTGTGTGGAAAATCCTTAAAAATGCAGAATAAGCATTTCTTTTTAAAAAAGAGTTAATATAAGTTTAGTATAGTTTATTTTTAATCTTTACTGTTGAAAATATTACATAGGTCCACCTTTTCCCCCCATTAACCTCTTCCAGCCCACTCCCGTCCTCCCCGCCCAGGCCCCCACTGCCCCATTATCTGTGTCCAAGTGTTATGCATATATGCATACAAGTTCTTGGTTGATCTCTTCCCACCTGCCCTCCCCTGCCTTCTCTCTGCAGTTCAACAGTCTGTTCATGCTTCTATGACTCTGGGTCTATTTTTGATTATCGGTATTTGGTTCATTAGATTCCACATGTAAGTGAGATCATGTGAATAAGCATTTCTATTAGGGGTTTCTAATCCCATTAGTCATAGTGATTCTCTCTTCTGTTCTACTTAGTTTAAGACTTCCAACATCAACCTAAATACTCTCAAGATTGCAAAGAGAGAAGTAGGTCATTTTTGTAAAATAAAAACAAATTAAAAAAAATGATTCTTGGCTCATGTTGATCCCTACCCTATTTCTTACAGCCAGAGGATAATAGGTTAGCCAGATATTAACACAGAATGACACTTCCCCAATCCATGTTTCTATTGAGACTTCATTTAAAAGATGATTCAGCCCTAACTGGTTTGGCTCAGTGGATAGAGCGTTGGCCTGTGGACTAAAGGGTCCCAGGTTCAATTCTGCTCAAGGGCATGTACCTTGGTTGAGGGCACATCCCTAGCAAGAGGTGTGCAGGAGGCAGCTGATCGATGTTTCTCTCTCATCGATGTTTCTAACTCTCTATCCCTCTCCCTTACTCTCTGTAAAAAAATCAATAAAATGTATTTTTTTTAAATAAAAATAAAATACAAGATGATTCATTTAAGTTAAAGGCTGAGCCACATTATCAATACATACAAGGAAAAAAAACTATTCTTTGCTACTTCTGTTTTATGTGTATGTCTAATGAAGTATGTTCAGGAGTCTAAAGAATAAATACTTTAGATTTTTGTTTTGTTTTGTTTTGTTTTAAGTACAAAAGGGGTTGACTCTGTAGCAATGGGAAACCTGTTGATTACTGAAAAGAAGTCTAGTGGATATGAAATAAATGTGTGTTTAAAATAAATCTTTTGGTGGTGGTTCTTATTTTTTTTTTCCAATCTAGAACTTGAAGAATCCAGGCAGAAATGCCCGCCCTGTTGGTACAAATTTGCCAACATATTCTTAATCTGGGACTGTTCACCATATTGGTTAAAAGTGAAACATATTGTCAACCTGGTTGTGATGGACCCATTTGTTGACCTGACCATCACCATCTGTATTGTCTTAAATACTCTTTTCATGGCCATGGAGCACTACCCCATGACAGCTCATTTCAATCATGTGCTTACAGTAGGAAACTTGGTAAGCATATTAGAAGGTAAATGTGTTCAATCTTTGATTTTTGTTTGTTTGAGAAACTGTTTACATTTAATAGCTTTTAGCAGTCGTTCCACCAAACTTCCTACTCCTGGTTCCCAAAAGATAGGAAATATATCTAGCTGACTTCCTTGTACATTTTGCCAACAATAATAGTCCTTGATATCAGAGCAAAAAAACTAAGAAAGTAATAGGCATAGGACTTTTTGAAAAGTCAATATTAATAGTTATAATGTTTTTAAGATGCAGAAACAGTTTAAGGACACACTTTTTGAAATAATATTATCATAGTTCCCCTACTGGTAGAAGATTAAAATAAAATAGTAGATCTTTCTATCTTGCTTGGTCATCATCATTATAAGCAAGAACTTAACCAGTCAAAACGTCTCCAGCTTTTCCACTTCCAGAATCTAGGTAGGACATATATTGTTTTATCCATCTATTCTATAATAAAACTATAAAATATTGGAATTGTCCAGTACATTTTGTGTATTATATGATTAACAAGGCCATTTTGGTTGCAGGTTGCCACTTGATTCTTTCTCTTCTGTGCTTAAAAAACATAAATTATTGAAGTGTTTGTCAGTTGACTCAACTTAGGAATATTAGCTTTTATTTGCTGAAAGAGAGCTCTAAAGTAATGCATGCATTTGCCATATTTGTTTTGAGATTTAGGATTTTTGATGGTAAAGGCAGAACATGTAAAATGTACTGCATTGTAGTATTTACATTTTCAAAGCACTAGGGTTTATACTATGGAAGTAAATTTATTTTTTTGTGTGCTTAACAAATTGATAATAATATTATATAATGATATAATATCATTAATGATATAATATTACTATTATATTATTATAATACATATACATGTTTAATAACTATCTGATTTGAGGGAAATGAGAATAAACCTCTTGATAAATAAAATTGTTCCTGGGCAAAATCTTGTCAGTACCTGTGCTGTTTGAAAAGGCAGTTTGGCCGAAACCGGTTTGGCTCAGTGGATAGAGCGTCGGCCTGCGGACTGAGAGGTCCCAGGTTCCATTTTCCAATTGTATGATACCAGGCAAGTCATTGAACCCATCTAAAGTTCTCTTTCCTCAACAGTAAGGTAATTATAATACCTGCCTTAGCCACTTAATAAACTTCTGTGAGGCTCGGCCAGCATGGCTCAGTGGTTGAGCATTGGCCCATGAATCAGGAGGTCACGGTTCGATTCCTGGTCAGGGCACATGTCCAGGTTGCGAGCTTGGTCCCCATTGTAGGGCCAGCAGGAGGCAGCTGATCAATGATTCTCATCATCATTGATGTTTCTATCTCTTTCTCTCCCTCTCCCTTCATCTCTAAAATCAATAAAAATATATTTTTTAAAACTTCCGTGAGAATAAAATGAAATGATGTCTATGAGAGCCTTTTATCAATTATAATTGTGTAAGCTAGCAATAGAATCATTATGGGGAAAGTAGCATACGCATTTTGTTCTAAGAGCAAATATTGTGTCATTCTACTTTATCATTATTTGATGGAATTACAGTAATTTTGTTTTGATCTTAGGTTTTCACTGGGATCTTTACAGCAGAAATGTTTCTGAAAATTATTGCCATGGATCCTTACTATTATTTCCAAGAAGGCTGGAATATCTTTGATGGCTTCATTGTGACACTCAGCCTGGTAGAACTTGGCCTCGCCAATGTGGAAGGATTATCGGTTCTCCGTTCATTTCGATTGGTAAAAACAAACAAACAGAAACAGCAACAACAGAATCTTTCCAGTAACCAGGGTTTTTGCATAACACTATGATAGATTTGAACACACAACCACTAACATTTTCAGTTTTTGTGTGACATCTGCATTGTCAGAAACTGTTCCTAAATGGATAAAATTTCCCCACTTATTTCAAAAAATGTTTCTTGCAAAAAGCATAGTCATGTAATGTTTAATATGTTTCTCAGTTACCATTCTGACTAATTATTGTTTCTAGAGATATCTACAGTCAATATTTCTGGATCTAAAAATATTTATAATGGAAATGTATCCCATTTTAGTAGTAACTTAAAATATAAACAACCCTTTGTAACAATGGATGATGATTAGATACAAGATGTGTGGGCAGAAACTTTTCCTAATTCTACCTCTGGAAAACAAGCTTCTTCACAATCACAGGAAAGAAAGCTGTAGGGTTACTTAACATGCCCATTGATTCACATATATGTTCTTACACATCAGAAAAAGAATTATAATCATGGGAAATATTCCAAACTTTAAAATGCATGCACAGCTAGCTATGCCAGTGCCTCAAAGGAGCATTAATAAATAATAAATACTTTTCTCCACTTATAGTAGAATTCAATATGATGTTACTTTGCATGCTGTTAATAAATAAGTATCAGCAGAAATCATTGCAATTCCGATGTTAATATTAGTGTCAGACTTAGTATGGCTTATAACCACCTTCACTAAACAAATTAAGCACATTTGGACCCCACATCGGCATTAAACATCTACTCTTAGGGAAAATGATCTACATGGTTAAAATATGTAAGAACCAGATACTTGTTAGGGGGTTCAAAATTACCCATGAGCCTGAGAGGGTTCAAAGGCAGGGCAGATGTTATAACAGATTCAATATTATTCACCATTTCTTGGTAAACCATAATATATACATAACCTCTTTAAAGGTCATGATAATTTTTTTTTATTTTCCAGCTTCGAGTTTTCAAGTTGGCAAAATCCTGGCCCACCCTGAACATGCTCATTAAGATCATCGGCAACTCAGTGGGGGCTCTGGGTAACCTCACCTTGGTGTTGGCCATCATTGTCTTCATTTTTGCCGTAGTCGGCATGCAGCTCTTTGGCAAAAGCTACAAAGATTGCGTCTGCAAGATTGCCAGCGACTGTAAGCTCCCACGCTGGCACATGAATGACTTCTTCCACTCCTTCCTGATTGTGTTCCGAGTGCTGTGTGGAGAGTGGATAGAGACCATGTGGGACTGCATGGAGGTCGCTGGTCAAGCCATGTGCCTTACTGTCTTCATGATGGTCATGGTCATTGGAAACCTGGTGGTATGTACCCATTTCAGATATGTATTTCAGAAATAGATTAAGAGCACGATAGAATGATGACATTTTATCCAAAACAAAAACTATGATTAATAATTTTGAAAGTCTCTTACCTTGTATATGCTTATAGTCTCATTTTTGACAACACAGCAATATAGCAGGGACTCTACAGTAATACTCAACACCACTTTGTCAATCATGTCATCATATTTATTATGTGAATTCCTATACAGTATCATATTGAAGACAGGCCTAATAGGATATGTTGGGAACATTCAGAGACAAGGGAAGGAAAAGTCTGGAAACAATTTAGAGGAAACCCAATCTTACTTGCTAGTTTAGGACTAAAAAGTGAAGCCTTTAAGTGTTCATACTGATTTTACCATTTTCTTGTCCCTTCATGGCCATAGTAACAGTCACTCTCTGGGATAGCCAATTCTCTAGTGGCTCTCAGTCAAAACAAAGTTTGGCTAATAAGTCCTGAGGTTACCTGAATCGAGTAACTGATCAACTCTTCTCTCTTTTTAAACTTGGAATATTAATTACTTTTTATAGTATAGAAATAGATAATATATTCCAAAGGATATATACATTAGTGTGTGAGTCTTATGGAAATATTAGGGATAAATTGTTCTCCTAATTAATAAACAGTTCTCCTAATTAGTCAATTAGTTCAATTAGTGAGATATGAAAAATATAATAGCCCTAGCTGGTTTGGCTCACTGGATAGAGCATCGGCCTGGGGACTGAAGTGTCCCAGGTTCGATTCCAGTCAAGGGCATGTACCTTGGTTGCAGGCACATCCCCAGTAGGGGGTGTGCAGGAGGCAGCTGATCAATGCTTCTCTCTCATCGATGTTTCTAACTCTCTATCCCTCTCCCTTCCTTTCTGTAAAAAATCAATAAAATATATTTTTTAAAAAAGAAAGAAAAATATAATAGATTAAGAAAACAAGTGTCAATGCCTATGTTAAACCCCTAATTCTCATTCTGGGTCATGATGGTCATATTTCAATTAATGTCCAATGCAGTATCACTCTTTATCAATAAAGAAACTATAGAATGTATTTAAATTCATAATTGCAAGCATTAGTGATTTTTAAGTTCAGAGCTCTTGTATAAGTAGATACATCAATCTGTTTTCTTATAATCAAACAGTTTTAAACTTAGCTAAACCTTAGGGTATCTCATACAACTTCTCATTCTATAAGTGAGAGAACTTGAGACCAACAGAAATCATCTCTTTGCTCAAGGATGTATGTGTAGGGAAATAGCTATTGAGCAGGATCAAAAATTCAGACCGCCCAATCTCTAATCACTGTACTGTGGTGTTCCTTTCTTGTCTAGTTGTTAGAACTTATAGTTTCCTCTACACTTAGAGGAATAAGTGATGTCCATATGCTATTCTTTATATTGGGGTGAAATTACAATCATGTTTATATTATTTTTAAGGTCCTGAACCTCTTTCTGGCCTTGCTTCTGAGCTCATTTAGTGCAGACAACCTTGCAGCCACTGATGACGATAATGAAATGAACAATCTCCAAATTGCTGTGGAGAGGATGCATAAAGGAATCGCTTATGTGAAGAGAAAAATATATGAATTTATTCAACAATCCTTCGTTAGAAAGCAAAAGATTTTAGATGAAATTAAACCACTTGATGATCTACACAATAAGAAAGACAGTTGTATGTCCAATCATACAGAAATTGGGAAAGATCTTCGCTATCTTAAAGATGTAAATGGAACCACAAGTGGAATAGCAACTGGCAGCAGTGTTGAAAAATACATTATTGATGAAAGTGATTACATGTCATTCATAAACAATCCCAGTCTTACTGTGACTGTACCAATTGCTGTAGGAGAGTCTGATTTTGAAAATTTAAACACAGAGGACTTCAGTAGTGAATCAGATCTGGAAGAAAGCAAAGAGGTAAGATTTTGTAGTTGTGGGTAGATATGAATATGTATGTGTATTTATAGTTATATATTTCCCATCTAGATTTTTTTGCCATCATATAAAGTATTATTTCACTGAGAAATCAAAGATTTAAGACCAGGGAAATGAATGATAAGTTGAAGAATAATGTAGTTTTTGTGTGAATTTTCTCATTTTTATTAATGGATATTTGTTAGATGGTGAATAAGTGAATGATACCAGAAATGAATAAGCATCATCTGACTTAATACATATGATAACTTTGAAAGGAATGTGTTATTATTCTAACTTTTCAGAGAAGAAAATTAGCTGATGGAGCTTAAAGTCATATAACTAATGAGGGGTATAGCTGAGAATTGAACTTACATTACAGTCTTTGTTTACAAGGGTCTGTATATCTTCCATTGCATCACATTGTCTCATATACGTGGAAGAGAACTTAACAAGAAGAAATATCCTATATAGATCCTCCAATTAAAATTATAGTGACCTATGTGTTAATCTTCCAGGATGCCATAGAATATGTCGTACACGGCATGGCTTAAGCAATCAAAATATATTCCCTCACATTTCTGGAGGTTGTAAAGTTCGAGATCAAGGTGATAGCAGGGTCAGTGTCTGGTGAGAGTGCTCTCCTGGGGCTGCAGATGGCTGCCTTCTCACTGTGTGCTCACCTGGCCTTTCCTTGATATCATGTGTGGAGAGAGAAAGAGCTCTGGTGTCTTTTCCTCCTCTTGTAAGAGCAACTGCCCTGTCGGATTAGGGCCCCACCCTTAGGATCTCCTTTAACCTTTATCAATACCTCACAGTCACACTGGGAGTTAGAGCTTCAAGAAATTAATTGTGGGGGCACACAATTTAGTCCATGGCAACTTAATTAGAAATATTAAGCTAAAACTCTAATGGATATGAAAGATAATTCAAAGGAAGTCTAGAATAAAGCATCTTCATTTCCCATTTATTGTGGGGAAATCTCAAAAACAGAAAAATACTCTTTAGTTTACATGTTTAAATTGTTTTCTTTTTTAATTAAAATTTTTAAAATAGAGATTTTTATTGATTTCAGAGAGGAAGGAAGAGGAGAGAGAGAGAGAGAGAGAGAGAGAGAGAGAGAGAGAGAGAGAGAACCATCAATGATGAAAGAGAATCATTGATTGGTTGCTTCCTGCACATCCCATACTGGGGATCGAGCCCGAAACCCAGGCATGTGCCCTGACCGGGAATCAAACTCTGACCTCCTGGTTCATAGGTTGATGCTCAACCACTGAGCCATGCCAGCCAGGCTAATTAAAAATTTTAATGTTGACATTATTGCAAGTATCTTCCTTTTTCCCTTCCTTTGCCTACCTCAATCTACCTCTCCTCCTCTTCCCTCCGCCTTTACCACACTCATGTCCATGCGGTTTGCATAAATGTTTTTTAACTAATCTCTTCACCTTCTTTATCTAATCACCATCACCCCTCTCCCCTCAGGTACCCACCAGGTTGCTCCATGTATCCATTATTCTGGTTCCATTTTATTCATCAGTTTATTTTGTTCATTAGGTTACACATATTAGTGAAATCATCTGGTGTTTGTCTTTCTCTGATTGGCTTATTTCACTTAGCATAATACTCTCTAGTTCCATCCATACTAATAGCAAAGGATAAGAGTTCCTTCTTTTTTATAGCCATGTAGTATTCCATTGTGTAAATGTACCACAGCTTTTTAATCCACTCATCTGCTGATCGTTACTTGGTTTATTTCCAGATCTTAGCTATTGTAAATAATGCTGCTATGAACATAGTGTTGCAAATATTTCTGATTGGTGTTTCAGGATTCTTAGGCTATATTCCTACGAAGTGGGATCACTGGGTCAAAAGGCAGTTCCATTTTTCATTTTTTGAGGAAACTCATACTGTTTTTCTATAGTAGTGTCACCAGTTTGCATTCCCACCAATAGTGCATTGGGTTCCCTTTTCTCTATATCCTTGCCAGCACTTGTTGTTTGTTGATTTATTGATAGTAGTCATTCTGTGAGGTGATACGTATATTACAAACTATATAATATTGTTATGAAAATTATTACCATTTATTCAGTAAGCATATGCCAAGCATTCCTCATGTGTTATCTGGTTTGATTCCTATAGCAACTATGTGAAGTAGGGACCATTTTATAAATTAGAAACTAAAGCTTAAGGAATCAAGTTAATTGCCTAAGGTCTATAAAACAGTTATTGAGACTCAAACCCAAGCTTGTCTGACTAAAAAGAGAACTAAACGCTTTCAGTAGACACATTAAATATTTGTTAACTAGAGGCCTGGGCCTGGCACGGGTAGGATCCCTAGGCCTGGCCATCAGTCAGGGTGATCAGATTCCCTGCCTCCCAGCCTCCCCACCTCCTCCTTCCCTCATTCCCCCTCAGCACCCCCCTGCGGCTGCTGGTTGCCTGCCATGTTCCACGCTGCCCCCCTGGTGGTCAGTGCATGTCATAGCAAGCGATCGAACTCCCGGTCAAACTCCCTAGGGGACAATTTGCATATTAGCCTTTTATTATATAGTAGTAGAGGCCCAATGCACGAAATTTGTGCAAGGGGCTTGGCCTCCACCACGGTGGCAGCTGCCTCTGCCTCGGCTCCCGCCACAGCTGCTTCGTCCAGAAGGTCATTTGGAAGTTCGTCAGGAAGGTCATCAGGAAGGTCATCAGAAAGGTGGTCTGGTCTAATTAGCATATTACACTTTTATTATTATAGATTATGTTATTTAACATTAAAAATTAATGTCGACAGAACTTGGCTGGAGATCCTGGCAAGAGAACCTAGCTAGGCTGCTGATCAACTGAAAAAAAAAAAAAAATTTAATGTCAAAACACTAGTGATTCTGCTCAATATAGCAAAATGAATTTAAAAATGGAAATTACTCATTTGGTTTACAATTTTGTTTTCTAACCTGGGAATTATTAATGAATTTTGCAGATTTTTTTTTTTTGGTGTCTAACTTATTTGTGTTATAATAATTTTCTGTTGGTTCAATATATGATGGAATGTTATTTTTCTTTTGTTACTTTAAAGCTAATCATTGATACAAAAATTCATGTTAAAAAGCAGAATTTAGAATATATTAGAGTTTTATTCCTCCACCATCACCTCTATTCTGGGCAAATGTTTGACTATCATTAGATTTCATAATAAGAACAATTCAATATTTAGTAAATGTGAATAATCTACTGAAGACTGTCACTTTAACACACAGCTTGATGAAGAAATCACCTGGGTTTTAGGGATGATGTGGGAATTAATGACAATATTTAATTTTTCTAGCTGCTCTGTGAAAATACTAAATCTGTGTACAGTGGTTTTTCCTTTGATATTATATGGGTGTTTTGTTGAGAGTCTTTAATAGAGGCCATTTTAAATTTTAATATGCTTAGTGTACATTGGAAATATTTACTAATGCACAATATACACAATGAAATATTAATATTGTTGAGGTTATAGATCATCTCATTTATGTCTGACTTAAGGTTATATATATATAACAATATATATAAATATATAACAATAGTGAAAAATTCACCTTTAAAATAGTACATGCCTAGGTTTAAAAATAAGTATTTTTCTCAAAAGTAATATTTATAGACACATACATATTCTGTACCCTTTTGACCCCTAAATTCCAGGTTTATTTTTTAAAATATGTTTTTATTGACTTCAGAAAGGAAGGGAGAGGGAGAGAGAGACAGAAACATCAATGATGAGAGAGAATCCTTGATCAGCTGCTTCCTGCATGCTCCCCACTGAGGACTGACCTCAGGCAGGTGCCCTGACCTAGAATTGAACTGTGACCTCCTGGTTTATAGATCGAAGCTCAACCACTGAGTCACACCAGCTGGGCCCACTTTATTTTTAATATATTTTAGCACTTATTATCAATTGAACTTCTATTAAATACTATAGACAAGTTCCCTCTAACAAACCAAGTCTAAAATAAAAGCAAAAACATCCTAAGATCAAGTCAGACAACAAGAAAATACTATTTAATCATGTACTCTTAAAATAATATCACGGAGTATTTTATTTGCTTCACTTTGTTTTCACACTCAGGGCCAAAATCACTTGCTTCCATAGCAAACATCTTTAAAAGGAAAAAATGTTGCATAAAGCCACTGAGAAGAAAAATGTTCCTCCTATCAGGGCTGTAGTTATTAAATGGTTATTGTACGAGGCGAATTGGATGCCTCAGGCACCATGTGTTTCCGGCATTCTCTAGGTTCCCTTGTTAAGTCAGCCTGCCAAAAACACATGGAGAATACAAGTCAGTGTAGACTCTGTAGTTTAGCTACTGAGAGTCGTGTGGAAATATACCTGTTTTCAAATAAACTAGCTCATTTTGGAAGTTAGTAAATTAAAGGCTGATTAATGGTTTAGTAAACATTAACATGGGTTTTTAAAATAGTCTATTAATCTAAAAACTATGAGAACCAGTGGCTTTATTAGGTGAATTTCAAAATAAAATAAAATTTTAAGAACAAAAAGGAAAAGTTAATTGACCTTATTGTTTTAAATCAATAAAATACTTGAGGATGTTTTATTTTGCTGTTATTCAATTTATTTAGCATTTTATTTGAATGTATATCTAATGTACTAATGTAGAAACAGATTCTTTCCACAAATCTTTCCCTTCTCTTTTTGTATAACAGTGTTATTATCCAATCAAATAAACTACTCAGAGCCACTTCATCTTTTATTTCAAAAATGAGAACTATATGAATATATTGATAAAAGTAATGTATACTGATTATGAGAGTTTTAATAATATTCTTTTAGCCTTTGATAAAATAAAGAAAAATTCAAAAAGGACACTGATAACTTGAATATTATCCTATATAATAAAAGCGTAGTATGCAAATTGTCCCCTTGACGGGGAGTTCATCTGGGAGTTCGACCAGGGGGTGGGGCCAGCTGAGGAAAGGGAGGGAGGCCCTGGCCAGTGGTGGTGGTGGCGGCAGCAGGCAGCCAGAGGGAGGAAGGGAGGCCCTTGCTGGTGGCCACTAGGGACCCTACCAGTGCACAAATTTTGTGCACTGTGCCTCTAGTATATAATAAAAGTAAATACAGTGGGGCCTTGACTTACGAGTTTAATTTGTTCTGTGACAGAGCTCGTAACTCAAATTACTCGTATGTCAAATCAAAAGTGAATGAGTGAGACACGTGACTCTGGGCTGATGTTGTGGCGTTCACTGTGATGTTCGCTGTGCCAACTAGCGGTGGGGTACCTGAAGCTGGCTTGTAACCCGAATTTTAGCTCGCAACTCAAAGCAAAAAATCAGCTGAGAGACAGCTCGTATCTTGAAAAACTCGTTAGTTGGTACACTCGTAAGTCAAGGCCCCACTGTATGCTATAAATGTTTATTATCTCAAAAATTATATTTACAGAGAATTCTTATTTTCAAGTGCCCATGTTACATTTATGTAAATTAACAATATACTGGATCTCAAAGTAAACCTCAATAAATTCAGAATAGCAGATACTGTATAGTGTTGTTGTCTCCATAAATTCAAAATAGAAGACATCATGTAGGTTATTGTCTAATCACAATGCAGCTAAACTAGAGATTAATAGTGAAATGACAAGAAAAAATTCTAACCACTTGAAAATTAAAAGATTTGCTCCTAAGCAAATATGGGGGCTTCTCTAATCCATAGAACAGTGGATTGCTTAGTACATGTTTCTGATGGCTATTTGTGACTTCATGACATAGCAATCTGATTTCACATCTACATTGTGAGTTATGGCAAAGAAGTTCATGTAGGCAATTTCCTTATTTCGTCTTCTTATCCAACCCCACTTTGGTTCTAAGCAAAACCTCTTCATTTCAAAGAGAATTCAAAATCAGTTGATAGTACTAATCCTTTCTTGGTGGGCTAATTAGCGATTTGTCCATCTCGTGCACAGAAACTGAATGAAAGCAGTAGCTCGTCTGAAGGCAGCACCGTGGACATTGGCGCACCCGCAGAGGAACAGCCTGTGGTGGAGCCTGAGGAGACCCTGGAGCCTGAGGCCTGTTTCACAGAAGGTAAAGAACGTGACCCTCCTGCTAACCTTCCATTTGTGGAGTGAAGTTGTGTGTGTGTGTGTGTGTGTGTGTGTGTGTGTGTGTGTGTTTAGCTCTTGATCACCCAAAATAGACCACTCATAACAGGATAGAACTTTGTAGTGGATCTATTTCAATGACCTCTAACATGCTAATGAATTTTCAATCTGTTATGTTTCAGTTATCTCTGCCCATTATGTGGTAGGGATCATGAATGTGGAGAAAAATATTTTAATATAATCAAAATTAGTGACTAATGTATCATTTTTAAAATAAAACGATTTCACAAGCGGGCATCTTTGTTTTCCCTATGAGTAGTAATTCCCATGGTCAGATTTTCTGGAGAATTTGAGTTTTGAAGAGATGAATCTATTTGAATATTCTCTATTTAGTGATCCCTTCTTCAGAGGCCTGATATCTAATATCTCCCTCTAATTCCTATATAAATTATACACATCACCCAAAGTCCTTCTCAAACTACCTTCATCTCACCATAGTGGAAAAGAACTCAGCAGCTATAATCAATAGATCCATTTAATTCTCCTGATAACTAGTCATATATTCTTTTATGAGAGCTCTTCTCTCTTTTGAACTGTTATATGTCTCTTCTCTGTCTTTTTTTCTCTCCTCCTCCATCCCTCTCTCCCTTCCTTCCCTTTCTGTTCTTTTCCACTTTTTCAGCATACCTGGCTTTTTTTTCCCACTTGAGGCAGGGTTCCTGTGTTTATATCTTTTCTTGAAAACCAGGATGTAATACTATTGGGAGCAAGGTCCATGTTCTTTTCCTTCCCCTTTTTTCTTCCCTTCCTTTCTCCTCCCCCTCACCTCCCTCCCTCCCTTCCTTCCTTCCTTCCTTCCTTCCTTCCTTCCTTCCTTCCTTCCTTCCTTCCTTCCTTCCTTCCTTCCTTCCATGTATGTATCCTCCCTGGTGCTTACAAAGTCATTCACAGTTTCCTGTTGATCTAATTCTTATGTTAGAGTGAGTGGAAGCAGTGTAAGGAAAACAATGACAAATAAAGCAGGGCTATGCAAATCACATTTTAGTGAACAAAATTAATTTTGACAATTATATAAACTCTTCTAGGAGCACCACAAGAAAACTTAAACAGTAACAAACCTAGCTTTGTTGGGAGAGATGTAGGTTATTACTCTACATCCTCTTTAAAAGGGAAGATTTCTGTTTATTATTAATTTCTATTTTGAAGTCCTTTTCTAGTAGGAGTGGGAAATGTCCAGCCCGCGGGCCCTATAAGACCCATGAAATATTTTGGCCCTACCAAGGCATTAGGGGTGAGTCAATTAAATATTTGACCAAATATAGCAGGCTAATTTTTAAGTTGATAATTTTGTATGGCCCTGGAATGATGTTATAAATATCCAAATGGCCCTTGGCAGAAAAATAATGTTCCGCACCCCTGCTAGAGACTTTAACAGAGCACAATGGGATGATAGAGGAAAAGGCCAAGCTCCTTTACACTGATTTGTACCAGTGGTTCTCAACCTTCTGGCCCTTTAAATACAGTTCCTCATGTTGTGACCCAACCATAAAGTTATTTTTGTTGCTACTTCATAACTGTAATGTTGCTACTCTTATGAATCGTAATGTAAATATCTGACATGCAGGTTGGCCTTAGGCAACCCCTGTGAAAGGGTCGTTCGACCGCCAAAGGGGTCGCGACCCACAGGTTGAGAACCGCTGATTTGTACTTTACAAAGTTCTTTCTTGGAGAATAACAGGTGAGTCAGTAAAAGCAGGTATTATTAGCCAGGGAACCATTTAAAGAGCCTGAATGATTTTATAACTTTAGCTAATATATGTGCTCTCACTACTCAGACTTAGAGTTATCCTAGCAAGGTAGAGCTGGCAAAAGGGAAGAAAAGATGTATCTGGGACATGGCAGAAGTTATTATGGACGCAGCAGAATTATTTTATCTATTTGAACATTATACTTGCAGGCTGTGTACAAAGATTCAAATGTTGCCAAGTCAGTGTGGAAGAAGGCAGAGGAAAACAATGGTGGAACCTGAGAAGAACATGTTTCCGAATAGTTGAACATAACTGGTTTGAAACCTTCATTGTTTTCATGATTCTCCTTAGTAGTGGTGCTCTGGTGAGTGAATATTAAGCAAAAGTGGTATAATCTAAGTTTTAGAATAATCTAATACTAATGACTTATTAACCCTTTCTGTTGCATTGTTTTAGTAAATGCACATTTCCCCCTCAACCTTCATTGTACATCCATTTTCATTCCCACAGCATCAGCCATCACCCCCATTTAATTAATCCCTAACTGTATCTTTGCTTATGACTTCTTCCTGGAACACAAGTACATCTCTATATCAACCATCCTGCCCTTGAACCTGTTTCTAAGGCATTTTTAATTACCCCCGTTTCATATCTTCCAGACTATAGACTTAATGTATAACTATTTATTTCTGAATTTAATATATATATTTCTAATAAGTTATTTAATTTTTGCTTATTCAGTAATCCAGAAAATTTCTCCCTCCAGTTTATTCATTATAACCAAATAATATGAATATTTAATTACTTATATTTTAATAAGAAAGTAAGCATGGCAGCTACAGTGAAGTTAATGATAATCCTGTGATTGGGAGTTTATAACTTTTAAATCCTGGTGAATTATGTTTCTGAATGGTATTATTATCTCTTTATGGACAGTCAGTAAGTCCTTAGGAACCACTTCTCTGACCCTTTAGAATTGTGTAACTATTCTTATGCTATTTAGGAAACAATGAATATTGGTAACAAATATTGGTCAGTGTGCCTAAGTGAGTCATGTAAGGATTGGTTTCTCTTTATATGAAGACTTCCTTTACATCAGAATAAATTTATTTATATAAAAATAAATTACAAAAATATAAACTGTAACATATAGATAGCATTTCAGAAAAAACACTAACACAAATGGAATACTTAAGCCATTAGATAGATGATAGATAGATGATAGATAGGTAGATAGATAGATAGATGGATCTTAATGTTTCTTTAACTTAAGTTTATAATTAGAATATAGGCCTATATTTTCTGCTTACTTCTCTGATAAACTGAATTTATTTATATACTACTAAGACAAGAAATAATATTTTACCATTGAAATAAATGTGAGACTTTGATGTGAAATATCAAGAGAGGTTCATAATAGAAGAATACATATTGTGGTCTCAATAAGAAGTAATTTTATCTAAATGAGAAGTAATGTAGACTAGTAATGTATCAGACCTTGTCTTTGCTGAGAAATATAAACTATCAACAAAATGAAGGGGGAAAGGGACAAATGAACCAAACCAGTAAAATTGGACAATGTGATTATCAGTTACAATTCTACTTTATGTAAAATATAAGCTTTACTTTTCATTTCTTCAACCTCCTTTCAGTAGCAAAAAGCCAACAAGAGGAAGCAAAAGAAATCAAACAAAAGGAATAAATAACTTCAAGCTGGGGTAGTACTATCAGGATATGACATCAAGAACTATTTTCTAATAAGTCAAATTAATTCATAAACATTTACTTTTTTTCTTTCAGCTATATTATAAAGAGAGACTATAACTTTTCCCTTGATTCATTAAAAGATCTTAAAGAGAAAAAAAAGCAATAGCTATTGTTCCTCTGTCCCCCTATTCCAATTGAATATTATACATATATATATGTATAATATACACATATATATATGATCAGAAAAAATAGCTTATAGTGTACAATGGTTTTAGAAATCTAAAATGTATAACTTTTTCTTACAGGCATTTGAAGATGTATATATTGATCAGCGAAAGACAATTAAGACAATGTTGGAATATGCTGATAAGGTTTTCACTTACATCTTCATTCTGGAAATGCTTCTAAAATGGGTGGCTTATGGCTACCAAACATATTTCACCAATGCCTGGTGTTGGCTGGACTTCTTAATTGTTGATGTAGGTATTCTCCATATCTTTGTCTTCCATTAAAGGTAGTTTGTGTTATGTATATGCTAATTCTAAAATAGTGAGTCTCTGACCACTATGTTGTGTTGACGGGATGTGCTACAAAATAGTCCCTAAACTAATTCACTGAATGTAACTGTAGTTTTTCTAAGAATAGGCTAATTTAGTAATGACTTAGCATTGGAAGGATGAGATTTATGGTGATTATCTAGGAAACAGCTGAATATAAAAAACAGCACTTTGTAGGGACAGTGGTAAAATTGGGCATGTTGTTTAAATTTCTTATGTTGTGAATCAGGCAGATGGGCTTGAATCCCAGCCCCACTTCTATTTGGTTGTATGCCAGTGCGAAATGTACTTGGCTCCTAACTCTGTAAATGATGATATTAGTACATAAGGTCTTAAAGGCTCTCGATAAACAGTCATGATAATGGGAGCTCCTGTCAATTTTTAAAATTCTCTTTGATCTACTCAAAGTTTTTAAAGGGTAGGTTTAAAGAGTATATAATAGTAGAGGCCCGGTGCATGAAATTCGTGCATGGGTAGGGTCCCTAGGCCTGGCTGGTGATCAGGGCCAATCTGTGGGGCGACTGGCGGGGTGATTGGGACCCCTGCCTCGCACCTGCCTTGGCTGGCCTGGTACTGCCCACTCACCAGCCCCGCCCCCCACTGCTGCTGTTGGTTGGGGCCTGCAAGCTGGGGGCAACTCCTGCGTTGAGAGTTTTCCCCCTGGTGGTCAGTGTGTATCATAGCAACTGGTCATTCCACCATTTGGTCAATTTGCATATTAGGGTTTTATATAGATAGATGGCTCATAACTTTATTAAAGGAGGTAAGGTACAGAGTATAGGGAAAATCTATTTCATACTAGTAATGTACCAGACCTTCACAGATCTCTATACCTAATGATCAATAATACTTCATTTGCCCTAAAAGAAATTACTGTCCTAAAATTTGTTAAAATTAAACATCATGTTTCATATTATCAATTTGGCGTAATTTCAGCTTTAGAAAAGTGTATCCAAAATATCACAAATTTCATAGGTAACAGTTTTATCCCAAAAAGATAATAGTCCAGCAGAAAGATGCAGGCTTCTTGTAGAAAGTATTTCTAGGCTAAGAGTCCTGCATATATTATATCTTCTTAATTCTAAACAAAGGCAAAGCCAGAGCTATTTGAAAAGCTTAATAATGTTACTATGAAATTAGTAAATTGAGAGAAAACCTCAAAAAAATTGTTTCATCATATCATAGAGAGAAATAGTTTCTAATATTAAGGTTTCAAACATTGGAAGTTATATTTCAATTCTCACAATTATTACAAGTTGGTTTTTAATCATCATTTATGATATATTTTAAGAAAATAATTCTCTAGAGCATTTTGTAGTTCTGTAATAATGATACTTATATTTTTCAATATTCTATTTTCATTATTTCATATGGATTAGCAAATCACTCTAAAAAAGACAAAAGGAATTATAGTAAATCTAAAGTAATATAAAAATTATAATAAATACTAGAGTCCCAGTGCATGAAATTTGTGCATGGGTGGGAGGGTGTGTCCCTCAGCCCAGCCTGCACCCTCTCCAATCTGGGACCCCTCAAGGGATGTCTGACTGCCTATTTAGCTGGGATCGGGCCTAAACGGGCAGTCGGACATCCCTCTCACAATCCAGGACTGCTGGTTCCCAACCGCTCACCTGCCTGCCAGCCCGATTGCCCCTAACTGCCCTCTCCTGCTGGCCTGGTCACCCCTAACTGTCCTCTCCTGCTGGCCTGGTCACCCCTAACTGTCCTCCCCTGCTGGCCCAGTCACCCCTAACTGCCCTCCCTTGCCAGACTGGTCATCCCTAACTGCCCTCCCTTGCAGGCCTGGTCACCCCCAACTGCCCTTCCCTGCAGACCTGGTCCCTCCCAACTGTCCTCCCCTGCAGGCCTGATTGCCCCCAACTGCCCTCCCTTGCAGTGTCCAGTGTATTTGGAACTGCCCAATACTAGCCATTTTCAAATGAATGAAATTGTAACTCTGTTTGGACATGTAGTTTTGGTAAACTCTTTACCAAAGAGAATTAGACACCTAACATTTTTATTTCTTAGTCTTTGTATATAAATTCATTGATTCATTTATTTGATAAATATTTGATTGGCCATTTTGGACCAGGTACTATAGCAGAAGCTGTAAATTAGTATAGAAAAAAACTGAGAGTTTCATAGTAAAATAACATTTTAAGTTATATTTACTTACATAAGAATAAACTTCAAACAAATGAAAACACAACATACTAGCAAGACAAAGAATCCCCTTTCAAAAATAAACTACAAAATCAATGTGATTTAGCACCTGAATTTAGGAGAGTATCAATTATAGTTAGGTGAACATATGATTGCAGGATAGAGATTTCTTGCTTTTTCTGATGCAATAGCAGTTTTTGTATTTTATTTAGCCATAGGCAAAACCCTATATCCTTAATAAAATAAAGGAAGGATATCCAATGACATTTTCTTACACTTAGATGTCTTTCTTTGTTAAATTAATTTTTATTTAGTTTTTAAAAACTAATTGGTCTACTAACATATTAATTGAACAATTAATAACTTACATGGCATTTGAGGTGTTTTTATTCAACTAGCTTTTAATTAACATATTAAAAGCTACTTTTTTTCATCAGACTGAAAATATTTCCTTAAAATTTTTTAAAGGTTTACTGAAAATATGCAACCATTTATCTTCTGAGTAATTATAAGCAAAATCATATTTGTTGAATGACATAGTAACTAAAAATTGAATGACAGTTATCTTTGTTTGTGTTTGTTTGTTTATTGGTGCAGGTTTCATTGGTCAGTTTAACAGCGAATGCCTTGGGTTATTCCGAACTTGGTGCCATCAAATCTCTCAGGACACTAAGAGCTTTGAGACCCCTAAGAGCTTTATCACGATTTGAAGGGATGAGGGTAAGGAAACTGAAAGAACCAGAAGTATAGCCTATAGCCAAAATTAAATTATATTGAGTTTTAAAAAGGAAAAAACCCATGCATGCAAAGGAATGGCAAATCCTTGCAAAATTGCTACTTTATCTTTTTATCTGTTGCATATTTACTTCTAGGTGATATGCAAGAGAATTTAGGCCTCCCTTGAAATGATACAATATCATTTATCTGCTGTGCTTATTAAAATGACTTTATTTCCTAATCTATCTTGGGAGTTTCCTTACAAACCTGTATACAAAAAAGCAAATGCACTATTAAAAGTACTGTGTGTAACGATATGATAATAATCAACGAAAGTGAATTTGACATCATGTGCTTCTCATTGTGATGATCTAAACTGTATTTTATGAGTTTTATTGAAAATAATATGAATCACACATGTGCCTAAGAATAAGCAAAAAGAAAAAATTGACAGAGTTTTGTCTGTATAATGCCAAAGCTTGCATTATTGTAATATTTTCAAGGGTAGATATTAAATATTGACTAAATTTTAAACTTTTTAAAAAAGTTATGTTTAATATAGCCTCAATTTATAATTGCATTAATCTTCTTAATTTATACAAATAGTAATAGTAACTTAAAGATTTTATATATAAATCCACACAATTTTTCATGACAATGTGGTAAAACATTTATAGCATAATGAACAGAAAATGTAATTTTGACTCATTACATAGATGATTTATAAATTAACCATAACTTAAATCTCATTTATCAGAATTACACAAAACTTTATATTACTTCTTCTAAGGAAATACTAAACTATTCCCTTTGGTTTATAACAGATTAGAAATTTTGTTGTTATTTACTTGTTAATTTTCCAGACCTTTTTAAAAAGCATGAAGCACTTACATATGATATATAGAATAGAAAGTAGTTATTTATTAAAAAATCAATTTTAACCAGAACAAAGATTTTTAATTAAGAAAAAATATTGCTCTTTTATTGACTAAGATTTAGTTATGTTTGTAGAATCTAAGCAGACTTGTCTTTTTCCATTTGCATTTTCTAGGTTGTTGATAGCCTGATAAAATGTTCTTCTAAAATAAAATTGTTTTAAATGTCACTTTTTAAGAACATAAGACTTGTCTTCAGTTTCCCTAACATATATAAATAATTCCCTCATTAGAAATAATTTAACACAATATAAGATAGTCTTATTTTATTTCTCACAGAGATCCTTATGTTTTTACTAAAACATTAAAGTAAATTCTCTTCAGGGTATGTGAAAATTAAGTTTATTTTCCAGTTAAATGTCACTTTCTATTGTTTTATACGGCCAGTGTCAGTTCTGGAGAAAAATATTACTTTAATACATACTACTTGAAAACTTGTCACCTGAATCAAAGTATAGCAGTTCCCCTTTATTCGAGGTTTCACTCCATGGTTTCAGTTATCCATGGTCTGAAAATATTAAATGGAAAATTCCAGAAATAAATAACTCATACATTTTTAATTGTGTGCCATTCTGAGAAGGCACACACCATCCAGCCATGTCCCACCCAAGACATGACTCATCTCTTTGAATAGTGAGATAGTCACTTAGTAGCTTTCTTGGTTATCAGACTGACTGTCACGGTATCACAGTGCTTTTATTCAACTAAGCCTTATTTTGCTTAATAAGACCCCCGAAGCTCAAGAGTAGTGATCCTTACAGGGCGTGTTTCCTTCAAGTGAAAAGAGCAGTACAGTACAGTAAGATATTGTGAAGAGAGAGACCCCATTCACATAACTTTTATTATAGTATGTTGTTATAATTGTTCTATTATTAATTATTGTCGTTAATATCCTATTGTGCCTAATTTATAAATTAATCTTTATTCTAGGTTTATATGTATAGGAAAAAACACAGTGTATATAAGGTTTGGTACTACCCTTAGTTTCAGGCGTCCACTAGGGGTCTTGGAATGCATCCCTCCCAGATAAGAAGAGACTACTGTCATACGTTTTAACTGTCTCCTGAAATCTAAACAGTGCTAAGCATTTGAAGACGTTATAAACATTTTGAAATTGACCATGAATCAAATGGCCAGATACTCCTGCATTTAACACTTTATTTTTGTAGCAATGTTGGTCTTGTGCATCTACCTGCAATTTTTACAGGAATAACCTTACCTATACTTTTTGATCAATGAGGCTTTTTATAATATAAGGAGAGATTAGTTTTTGAATCTTGGAGTTTCAAAAGCATAAACTCCTTATAAATGCTGATGGGAGATGAACTAGTCATTTAAATTAACAGATTTATGAATATGGTTCCTTGCCTCATAATGACAGCATATACACAACCCAAAAATGGCTGATCATTTCAGTGTGTATTTGGCATTGTAGAGACAAAATAATCTGATTATAGATTCTGTTTTTCTGTGTTTCTAAGTGTTTGGATCTTTTGACTTTTTATAAAATGTAATCATGGATGGTGGTGAGGATGGAGATAATAATGATAATTATAATTGGGAAGTGAGATTGGAATATACATAGAAACTCTCATTTTATTCTTTTTCCTAGCAGCATAAAATCACAATAGCTGTGTAAAAGCGTAAATCAGCCATTCATTTTCTTTTTGTTGTCTTGTCACATTTACAAAGCATGTGCTTTTATGCGACATTACCAAGTAAAGCATGTTGCACAATGCTTGATAGGAAGTTAGAAAGTAATAAACAAATTATCATCACGTTGCACTTTATGTTTTGCATGTTTTATGCACATCTGGCTGAGAGCTTTTCAACATTTATTGTATTTCAAATTTCCAGTCCAAATTTTTCAACTTGTAAAATTGAACTGAGTAAATTGATGTCATGACTATCTAGAGTAAAATAAAATTTGTACTTAAATTTGTGTTCTTAATTTCCTAATCTAGGAAATGGTAAAGACCTTTTTCAAAAGAACTCAAGTCTTGATTGATAGGGAAACAGACAGAGAGCATCATAAAAAAAAGTAACACCAAATGTTCTGTCATATCAGATTTCTAACTAATAACAAACTATATATTTCTATTTTATATAGGATAATCTTGCTCCAACTTGGATGGGGTGGAGCGCTGGTTCCTCCCCTCAGCCCTTTATTATGGGTACTGTATTACCCCTTTTGCTACCTTTCATCCTTTCACTGTGACTTTGTGTAGTGGGATGAGGGAGGGATTGGGAAGGGTACCACAGTAGGGAAAATATAGTATTTACATTCTAATTCCCAATTTTCAACTGTGTTGAATTTTCTTTTGAGAAAAGTAGCTTTGAGTATTTATTTACCCTCTGTGGATTTGAACCCCAATCGTTGATGTTTTTATTAAGTTTCATTGAATATGGTTTAGTTATGTGTATATTGAGCTATCTATTGATGGGGAGATTGACTGATTGGTGATGGTGGGGGACCTTGGTTTAGAAGGATTGGGTGAATATTTTAACTTGTCAAGTTCATGATGCTCTTTGAGACATAAAACCCTTGCCATTTTTTGCATTGGTCTGGGTCCTGAAAATTGCCAGCCGTTGATTCCTTGCCTTGTTGACTTACAGGAGCAGATGCGAGGGCACAATATTTCTGGTTTCTTAAGATTGGTATTGACTGTGTGACCATTCTCACTTTTTTATTAAGTGTAAGTTTATAGGGTTACTTTAAAAATGTAACAAGGCAAAAATATATTATGAAAGAGTTGAGTTAGCACATGTGATTTATATTTTAAATGAAACTTAACATACAAGTACTTTTTTGAATTATGTAGACTAACACACACACCTAAAAATAAAACAAACTGATTTCTTAGCATGTGTGTTAAGATAAGATGTTTAAATTAAATATTCATTAAATTTAGATGTATTAATTAAATGAATTTAATACAAGAACTCACTCTTAGAATGAGATCCAACTAACTGCTTATGATCTTAGAAGACGTCACAGTAAAAACATAAATGAAAATAAATCTACATTTTATGTATTCCTAAAGTTTAGAAATAATGTACAAGAAGGAGAGTTTTTATTTTTGAGGCAAAAAAAGGTTGGAGTATTTTCATGGATAATTGATGTATCATATCTTTCAAAAATAATTATCTTAATTAAATTCCACAACAAATATAGTCATTAGATTTTAAAAAGATTATCTGACTCTTCTTCATGCTTAATAATGTGTGATTTCTACTTTACCTACTTTTATTTTTTTATTCATGTAGTTATTTTGTATTTGGATTAGAGAAACATTAGAATCCATGAGTAGTATTGATTTCAAGGTCAAAGTCAATTCGTTCAGACAAGAGGACATTTCTGCATGTATCAAAATTCCTCACATTAATTTGCATATTCAATTGTCAAGTCCTCATTTCATATTGATTTAATCAAAACTGCAGATAAGGAACCAAAAATAGAGTTTTTATAAGAATGGATTGTGCCAGAATAGTGAAATTGCATTTGATGATGTTTTACAAAACATTTGTGAGAAGAAGCAACCTCTAATGTTAATTCCTTAAAATAATTCCTTTCTTAGATATCTCATTTTACACAGCCTGAAACCTCAATCCGTTCTTTCCAGCGTATTCAGGCTAGTGCTGCCTAGCGCCTTTACCGGATGGGAACCAATTACTGCAGTTCCCTGGAGGCTGGAAAGAGTTAATACACCTCTTTCTGTTCTGAACCAAGAACTGTCTTGAGGCTCTTGGGAAAGACAGTCCTTTCCCCCCTGCACCTTCATTGCCCACTTTAATAAAATTTTGAATATGAATGGACCTTTGTATAGTAAATTCCCTAATACTAGTGGAATATTTTCTTACATATAGTTATTTTACCTTCATAAAAATAAACCTTTTCTCTGGGCCAAATGTATGCCAACATTGTAATCATGTCTGAAAGGCAGTGCTGCGGAGCACTTGTACCATAAATGGATTAATTTTAATGCCAAACAAGTCCCCCTTTTCAAAGTAAATCTCTCAAACATATTAACTAACCCCCAATTTTTTGTTGTACCCAGCTCTTTATTCTCATTCCATATCCACAATGAGCATTTAACAATTATGCTTTGATCAATAAATGCTAAGCTAAACTTCATTCATTCATTCAATGAACCATTTTTATATTCCTTTATTCAAAGCACTCTGTTATATTCCTATTTTCACGGCACTCAAGGCCTTGGAGAATTCACAAATATATTTTTCCATCTTAAATTTTTAAAAAATAAAAAGCATGCCATCATTGAGGATTATTAGAATGTAATGAACTCTACTGAAGAGCAATATGTGTACCAGATAAGTGCAAGAACTCTAAGGAGAATTAGTGAAGTTGAGTGCAAAGAGCACTAGATGGTACTTCTTTCTAGTCTCCTTTCTAAGCTTGACCTACCTTAGCCTCATTCTTCTCATTTACCAAATGAGAACACAATACTAAATTATTTCTATGGCCCTGACCAGCACTGGAATTCTAATTTTGGAAGTCAAAAGAGGAAACATTCACCTTTATTTTGGAAGCTAAACTGAGGGGGTAAAGTTAGGCTCCATGAAAAAAAAAAGTGCTGCTTGAAATAAAGCTGGAAAGAAGAAAGAGCATCTAAGTAAAGAGGATTTTGGACAAGAAATGGCAACTCAGTTCTAGGGTAATAATATTAGTTGGATTGTCGTGAAGAGTAGGTGGCTAGCAAATTTAAAACTAGAAATGTAGATTGTAGAGTATTTTTAATATCAAGGTAGGGACATTTTTGATAATGAGTGGGAAGCCATTAAATAATTTTAAAGTGAGACTTGGAGAAGATTAATTCCTCTTACATGGATCAAAGGAAGGAGAAATTAGAAGGCTCTAATGATAGTGCAAGTATAAGCTCTCAGAGGCCAGAACTAGGATGGTGGAGGTGAAAATGGAAAAGAAGTGACAGAGGTGATAACGGTTTTGAAGAAGTATGACACCTACAGATTGATATGGAAAGAAATAGGTGTAGGTAACCATTGCTCTGGTCATGCTCTCAATTGGCTGTTGGTAAAAATATACATTTTAACATGTACTCTCCTGTGTGCACAATAGAAATAGCTTTTTTATCTGGATGGTAGGCAAAATATTTAGAAAAAAGAGGCAAGTAAATAATAACTTGACTTCAGCTTTCAAATTTTGAATCCAAGAGAAATCTAAGTGTATCCACATATTTAAAACAAAGTATAAAATAAATATTTTTTTCAATCAATTACATTAATGCGGAAAGCCAAATGAGATAAGGCAAGGTGCCATGGGTCAATGAGAGTAGGCTGCATAGATGACATCATTCAGATCTGCCTGGATAACTCGACTGATTTACTTTTTCATGCTCATGTCTCCACCTTTGTCATTAGTGGTTTTATCATATCCTTTGGCCCACTTATTACACTATTTTGTAACCCCAGAAGGCCTACGGTTATTTACAGACTTTAATAAGTCACTAAATATCAGGGTTCAGAAGCATCTGGAATTCACTATGTTTTTTCAGAAACTTTGTTCTAAAAATATGCTGACATCCTATGGCCGATAGAGGATATTTTGAAGCCTGTTGTTTGCTTTGGATCAGATTGACAAGAATACTGAGATTCATAGGTAGAATTCACTTAGCTATTAATGTTCAAGTCAGGTGCCATCTGCCACTGAGGAGCATTGTAGGGGCTGTTTTCTTTTCCCTCTTAGCTACTCACATACAGCTCCAATGAGAACTGTGGAGGGGGAAGCAAGGACAGTCATCTCTACAATGTTGCCAAATATGAAAACTCAGATTTTGAGTTTATGATAAAGAAATAAAGACAAGGGGAGAGAACATGTTTCAGGAGGAAAGAGTAGATAATTAGCACAGAACCTGATGTAATCACATCAGATTTGGGAACTATATATGGCATCCCTCCTTTTCTTATTTTCCTAAGAAACTGATTTCTATTATGTTTCATTTAAAATAAGTTTATTGAATTAAACTCAGTAAATGAAACAACTGACATGACTGGAGCTTGAAATAAAGATGTGATGATCTAATGAAATACATAATGCTAAAGTGTCTTGCTTCTTCTGCAAAAATTATTAGTCATAGCAATGCATGAATAATTAAGGACAAAATTATGTTAGGTATTTAATATTTTTATACTTATATATCTTAAATTTTAATTAATTAGAGTATATTGGTCAAATCAACTCATCCAAATATTTTAGTTTTGTTTTTTAATATATTGCCTTTTTAAAAATGAGTTAGTCTGTATTAGGATTTCCTACTTCTCTTTTTTTTTCTCTAATAAACAGCACATATTCTGACTTCCTCTGGCAGCAAATTCCTCTAATTTTGCTTTTCCTTTAACTTTTGAGTACTTCCCCTTCTCTACTTTTATACTTTTTGTTTCTTTGTCACATTATCTATATTTGTTTCCCTAAATGTATTGCTTAAGAAATAATAGATTTTATTGTAAGATTTTTTTACTTTACTTTTCCAGTATAAACTCAATACTGAAAAATTAAAGATTGGTAGGGGGATGTCTTATTTTCTTAACCAACAAGAATTCTGACTTTTCTTTTTTTCCATTTGTGTATTAGGTGGTTGTGAATGCCCTTTTAGGAGCAATTCCATCCATCATGAATGTTCTTCTGGTTTGTCTTATATTCTGGCTAATTTTCAGCATCATGGGTGTAAATTTGTTTGCCGGCAAATTCTACCACTGTATCAACACCACAACTGGTGAAATATTTGACATCAGCGAAGTGAACAATCATTCTGACTGCCAAAGGCTAATAGAAAGAAATGAAACGGCAAGATGGAAAAATGTGAAAGTAAACTTTGATAATGTAGGATTTGGTTATCTCTCTTTGCTTCAAGTTGTAAGTGAACATTCTTTTTCTCTGAAATTTGTTTATTGTTTGGAATAATAACAAAGTAATTACCTATATCCATTATTTAGCTACTGAAGAAGAAAGTTTATAACATTTATTTTTCTAATTTTGTTTTATCAGTACCAGTTTATGAGCCCAAGTGGGTGGAAACTCTATATACTTAAGCAATACAGAATAGTTGATAGTGGCCAGGTATTTCAGTTCATTCCTAAGGTCTTTTTCTCTTTCTTCTCATATTGCTTTCTCTTCCCTCATGAAAAAGTTGATTAATACATTAATAAGTTTATTATTTTTCCTATTGCAATTGAAAAGCTTGTTTTCACTGAGGGATCACCTCCCCCCCACCCCGCCCCCGCCACACACACACACCCAAAAGCACACAGACTCGATACACCTGATTAGACTGACGCTGGTGGGCATTAACTGCTACTGAGTTGTATCATTTGAATTGAAGGTCAGGGAATGATATTCAGGTTTTAGGATCAGATTCTCACAATGAAATGGAAATAAGAGCAGATAATGCCTGGATACAGAAAAGAAACATAAGCAGCTGTGGTTACACCTCAAATAACCTTTCAATAGAATTACTTAAGTCTATTTTATCATACTAGTAATGTTTTCATTCCTGGGTCTCTAAGACTGACTCATACAAAATAAAAATATAATTTATGAAAATGCAAAAGATGGTGGCCCTTTAAATATTTTCCTATGATGCTGCTTTTAGCTGCAGCTGCATATCAACAAAGCAGTGGATAACGGCTGCTGAAATGCCACTTAAAATTTTTAAAAGTTGAGTAAGTTATCCCCTTGTGATTTTACAGAGTTCTTAGGGCAGAAGTCTATTTTTTTTTCATCAAGGTTATGATTTCAGTTGTTCAGCTGGAGACTAGACAAGCAAACAAACCTACACTGGTCTCTTGCATCTCTTTCAGAGGTGTCTGTACTACTATTTTTTACACATTCTTCCCACCTTCTTGTTAGAATTCTTATTTCTCTTGTGGATATTGCTGACTTATTCTGAATGCTCATGCAATTAAAATAAATTAAAACAGGGATTTTAAAAAATCTGGCGTGTATGATTTATTTAAATATTATATTAGACACATTATATTTCCTTGGGCATTTAGCCTAACCATTAACTAATGGCCACACTTGTAAAAGTGTCTCACTTCATAAAATTGAGAAAATAGAATTTAAAAACTTCAAGGAATTCCTTAAAATTCTGAAAATATAGGATAATGAACCTGCACAAAACTATAAAATAAATTCTGCTCTTTAAGAAACTAAGTTTTATACTTAGCTTTAAGCAGAATTGCCTCTCTGTTGCTTAGTAATTTACTGAAATGGTTCCTTGAATCAACTTTCTCTGTTTATGTTCCTAGTGTGTGATGGATTTGTTCTATCATTGACCTCAGCCATTGATACATTTAATATTTCCCTCTTTGATATACAAATAACTTCTATTTCCTAGCTAAGAGTCATTTCATGATCTTCACAGCCATCATACCCACCATTCTGTGGCTTTCTTCCTACAATATCCACCACTTCACAAGTGTTAGTGTTATGAAAATATATGTGTATTGTGTTGCAATACAGATGCTGAAAGCTTAGTTAAATTACTAGCTAACAAACAATCCTCTCAGGCTCTTGGACTCAAAATTTATATCGTGGGACAAATAACAAATTGCTATAAGTTATTAGACTCAGGATTCTTCTTGAATTTATGAATGCCAACTGTCTACTGTACATTTTTTCATCTTCTGCATATTAACTCACTCTCATAAAAAATTATATAGAAGAATGTAATATAGGATTATTTCTGGATGTTATATTCCAAAATTCTTAAAAGGATAGTTGCAACTCTGACTTTATACACAGAGGTGGGCAAAAGTAGGCTTAGAGTTATAATACAAATAAATAATACAATGATTAATAAATACTACCAGAAAAACTCTGTTTCCTATAATCTTTAGTGTTACAAATAAAGAGAAATCTTAAACTTTTGGATACTTTGATCACCTTACAGATAGATTTCAGTAGATGATCAGATCATTGTAATTGTTTTGCTGCTACAGATATTGCCAAATGTGGTGGTATTCGTAAAGCTTTCCAAAAGCATTCTTCCAAATTTATCCCTAACTGGTTTGGCTCAGTGGATAGAGCATCGGCCTGCGGACTAAAGGGTCCCAGGTTCGATTCTGGTCAAGGGCATGTACCTTGGTTGCGGGCATATCCCCAGTAGGGGGTGTGCAGGAGGCAGCTGATGGATGTTTCTCTCTCATCGTTTCTAACTATCTATCCCTCTCTCTTCCTCTCTGTAAAAAATCAATAAAATACAAAAAATAAATAAATAAAAAATAAAAGTATTCTATCAAATTTTGATAGCACTTTAAATTGTATGATTTTATTAACTCTAAAGAATTGAGAAGTATTTGTGATTTCTTAATCACAAATATCACAAGTATTTGATATCTAATGACCATTTTGTTCATTATGTGTTCTAGAAATGAAAAGACTTACTTAGATATTGTGTTGTTCCAAAACCCTTGTCAAATTTGTTTTGAAAGTCTTTTGAAAATGTTCCTTTGTAAAAAATACATAAGTGAGAATATTTATTATAAGTTAGATCTCAATTATTTTTATGCCAAAGTAAAGCATATGTGTCCTTTTTTTTATAGGCCACATTTAAAGGATGGATGGATATAATGTATGCAGCAGTTGATTCCAGAAATGTAAGTATTTTGTATATACTTTTTAAAACAATATTTGGTAGGTGCTAAAATTAATTCAGCAGAGTATTGCAGTCAAATGGAATGATACTACAATGATTAAAAAAAAAAGGGAAAAGTATGACTCAAATTAATATTCAAGTATACCAATGTTTATAAAAAAGATCTTACAAAGATCAATCAAACTATTTTGAAAGGCAAACTGAAATAGCATATTCATATATTTAATAACTAACAAATATCTTTCTATTAAATAGTTCCTATTTTTATCCTCTTATCTACTAATTATATAATCAGTAATAATTTTGGTGTGCAGGAGCAAATGTGAAAATATATGTGATTGCCAACTACTGTCCAAATATCAAGAGGTTGAAATATATAGTTACTCCCCATATTGAATGGTATGAAAGTTTGACATGTTGTTGTCCAAGCAACTTTAAATTTCTATAACAGTTCCTTTCAAATTAATTCTTTTATATGATTTTAGTATTCATACTTTACTAATGCTGTTATCACTTCTATGGCCAACAGATACCTTTAAGTGTATATCACCAAAGTAAAGACCTACTTTATTTGATTTCTCCTACCACAGCCTCTTTCCGGCCTCAAGAAAAGAACTAATATCCACGCTCATTCCAACTCAAACTTTGCAAAATCAAGGTTTTCTAACAGCCTTGATTTTTTATTCTGAAGCCCAATCTGTTTAGTCTATCATTATAGACTGTCCCGATAATCTTTAAACTGACCTGATAGACCTCACTTTTATCTTTCTTGATAAGCACTTCCCCTAAGTGGCTTTGATTTTATGTTAAGTATCATCCTGATATGCTCCAGAGTTGTGTTATTTCACTTGGTTACTTATTATTTCGTTTAGTGTTTTTGGTTGGCTTTTAACTCTATTGTCTTTAGAAGGACATAAACCTATGAGTGAACTATCCATAATGACTTCTTTACTCCTTTACTAAGTGATAGATAATAGTTCAATGCTAATTTACAATAAGCACAATCTAGATATTAAATTATCAATTGAAGATTTATAAGATGGAGTTCTAGTTATATCTACTAAATCTGAAAAATTCAGTGAATGTTGTAATGTTAAAGATATGATGCTGAAAATCTAAACGAATAACTCAATTCTTGTTTGCTGAATAAATTCATGTATGCACAAATGGTTGCTTCTAAACATTGTATACATATTTACTCAAGTAAAACTTTTTCACTAATTTTTAAATTATTAAAATTCAGTGCCTTAAAATTTTTTCCAAATTTTGCATACTACTGTCCAAATATCAAGATGATAGTTGTATTTACATTTATAAAAATAGATCCTCAAGTGTCCTGATAACCATATTTTTTTACATGAAGACATCCTTAAAGGCCACTTTCAGAGATTTTTTTAGAAGTAGTTGATACAGAGAGAAAAGAAGTACTGCTTAAGTATTACTAGGAATTTTCTTTTCTATTCTCATGAAAAAGTACCAATGACTTCTAGTCTCAATATGTATTGTGATATTTTACAAAATATTTTCCTTTGGTAGGTGGAATTGCAGCCTAAGTATGAAGAAAGTCTATACATGTATCTTTATTTTGTTATTTTCATCATCTTTGGGTCCTTCTTCACCTTGAATCTGTTTATTGGTGTCATCATAGATAATTTCAACCAGCAAAAAAAGAAGATAAGTATTTCTAATATTTTCTCTCTCACTAAAGATAGTAAAATTATTTGAGGTATTCTCGTCACCAAAGTATACTTTAATTCAGAGACCAAATGGGTGTGTATAAGAAAGTCTTTTTTTGTATCCTCTCCCTTGCCATCCACTGCTCACACCCCTGGGAATAGGTTTACAAATCCTCTCTCCCTTCTGGTGTTGTTGTTGTTTTTAATCAGAAACTAAATTTTCTATCTTTTGAAAGAGAATATTAGAAAGGAACCCAGGCATATGCCCTTTTCCCAAAGTCAACTTGTTGTTTTATCCTTGCAACTCCCCTCCTAAAAATACATCTTCCAGCTAAAGCCCTTCATTGGTTCCTTTTATATATTTCTACTTCATTCTTCCTGATATTTAATGATAAACTACCAGTTCCCATATTGAATTAAACAGCCCTTTATATTATTATCATCTTTCCAAATATATATGCACATTATAGAAAATATGGAAAGTAAAGAAATATCATTACTCATGAGTAACCACTATTCACATTATATGTTTTCTGTTCAAATTTTCTCTATACAGATTCTTGTTATTGAAATTATTTTATCTATAATTATAAATTCTTGCCGAAACCGGTTTGGCTCAGTGGATAGAGTGTCGGCCTGCGGACTGAAGGGTCCCAGGTTCGATTCCGGTCAGGGGCATGTACCTGGGTTGCGGGCACATCCCCAGTAGGGGGTGTGCAGAAGGCGGCTGATCGATGTTTCTCTCTCATCGATGTTTCTAACTCTCTATCTCTCTCCCTTCCTCTCTGTAAAAAATCAATAAAATACATTTTTTAAAAAAATTTTAAAAAAATAATAATTATAAATTCTTTTTTATTATACTAAAGTATTTTGTTAAGTCTTCATATACACATGATCATAATTTACTTAACCACTTCCCATAATATTAATGATTTAGGTTGCTTCTAATCTTTAATGATTTAAATAGTGTCTTGTCAAAAGTTTTTGTGGGGAAAACCAGTTTTAATTATTTCAGTAAGATAAATTCCCAGAGTAAAGTAGTTTGCTTTCCCAAAATAACAAGCCCACTTACACTGCCAATAGCTATGTACAGATGTGCCCAGGTCACAGCTGCTTCACTAACATCAAACACGCTTTGTTTTTACTACTTGATATTTGATAAATTAAATTAGTATTTCATTTTATTTATTTATTTTTGTTGTTGTTAATCCTCACCTGAGGATATTTCCCATTGATAGAGTGAGTGGAAGTAAAGGGAAGAGACAGAGAGAGAAACATCAAAGTGAGAGAGACATCCATTGGTTGCCTCCTGCATGAGCCCCAACCAGGGTCAGGGATTGAGCCTGCAATTGAAGTATGTCCCCTTGACTGGAATCAAACCCAGGACCCTTCAGTCCATGGGCCAATACTCTATCCATTGAGTCAAACTGGCTAGGGTTTATTTTACCTTTGTCTTTTATTGGTAGGTTTGAATGTGTTTTCAAGTGCTTTTTTGCCATTTATTTTCCTTTCTTTGTGTATTGCTCTTTCATCTCATTTGCTCAGTATATTTTCTTAGTATATACTAGAGGCCTGGTGCATGAGATTCATGCACTCACGGAAGTCCCTCAGCCCAGCCTGTGCCCTCTCGCAGTCCAGGAGCCCTCAGGGGATGTCTCACTGCCACACTGCTGCTAATGCTCCTTCTGTGGGAGCAAACTGACCACCAGGAGGCAGCTCCTGCATTGAACATCCTCCCCCTGGTGGTCAGTGCGTGTCATAGTGACCAGTTGTTCCACTATTCAGTTGATTTGCATATTAGCCTTTTATTATATAGGATAATGAAAATAATAAAGTCAATTTCAGATGATTGTGAGAATTAAATAGGATTATAGTACCTAAAATGTACTTTTAATTTTTCAAATTTTAAGTCCCAGGCATAATTATCCTAACTGGTTGAAGTTTGCATTTCCTTTTTTAACTACCCCTTCCTATTTTAAGTTTATCATTGAAATATTGTGTGCAAAGGGACATAGTTTTAACTAGTTTTGTTTTTTCTTTTCTATACTTTGGAGGTCAAGACATCTTTATGACAGAAGAACAGAAGAAATATTATAATGCAATGAAAAAATTAGGATCGAAAAAGCCACAAAAGCCTATACCTCGACCAGGAGTAAGAAATACCAAATGATATGGGGGGAAAATATACCAAAAACAAAAACTTGCATGGGTTTTCTTACAAGAGAGATAGCTGCTAATGTTTCTAGCCTCAAAGATTTCTTCAATTTTTTAAAACATCATTAATTCATATCTTTTATGGTAATGGTAAAAACTATTTTAAAAAAGAGAGAGACCAAAAATAAAAAAGAAGAAGAAATAGAAAATGTGCTCTTAATTTCAAGGGATTTAGAATTATACAGTTAGAATCCAAACTAAATGGCAAAGGACACAAAATACTAGTAAACTTTCATAATATGCTAGCCAGCAATTGCATTCTTGAGAATGATGAGTAATATAAACTTTCCCTTGATAAGCCTCAACAGTAGAAGTAGAAATGGGTCAACTGTGTATAGGAAAAATGTAAGATAGAAGATATCCTCAGAGTTCCTCAGTGACCTAGGGAAATGAGCCAGACAATGACTGGCAGTGACTGACAGGGCAGATCTGGGGAGCAGAACCATGGATCAGTGACAAGGGATGTGAATTTTAAAAAATGTCTTTATTGAGTTTTAGAGAGAGAGGAAAAGAAAGGGAGAAAGAAAGGGAAACATAATGTGAGAATGGAACATTGATTAGCTGCCTCCTCTACACCCCCTACCAAGAATGGAGCCCACAACCCAGGCAAGTGCCTTGACAAGAAATAGAACCAGCTACCTTTTGGTGCATGATAGGATGCCCAATTGAGCACCAGCCAGGCTGAGGATGTGAATTTTTTTAAATTTTTGTTTTATTGCTTAAAATATTACAAAGAGTGGTACATATGTCTCCTTTTTTAAGGATGTGAATTTTTGACATCAAAGAATAAGGGAGTGCTTTTCTGGTCTGATTATCCCCGCATAGACTCAATCAGAATTCTGTGTCTGACAATGTCAGCAAAGACTGTGTGGTGGAAGAACATCAATACTGCCATAAATGAACTTTAAATGCAAAATGTCCTAGAAATCCCAAGTTCCCTTGAACATTCTTTGAGAATAAGACAAATGGAATGTTATTAGATACTGCATTTTGAAATGGATGCATGGTTCAACTGATACTGGGACATTGTGGTAAAACAAAATAAAGCAGATTTCTTGCCTTATTATAAACTTAATACGTTAATATGCATTTGTATTACTATGCAATGTTTCTTATCAGAAATCTCCTTTTGAGAAGAGATTGTTATTCTGTGGAAAACACTTTGATAAACAGCAATTTAGATAACTGAATTAAAAAAATTAATGTATTGCCCAGTCGGCATGGATCAGTGGTTGAGCATTGACTTATAAATCAGGAAGTCATGGTTCGATTCCTGGTGAGGGCACAGGCCTGGGTTCCAGGCTCGATCCCCAGTGTGAGGTGTGCAGGAGGCAGCCAATCAATGATTCTCTCTCATCATTGATGTTTCTATCTCTCTCTCTCCCTTTCTCTCTGAAATCAATAAAAATATATTTTTAAAAAGTAATACATTATAAACCACCTTTTACAAAATTCAGGGCCAATGGTTACTCTGTACAATACTAGGGAGTCAATGGAGAAAGTGTTTCTATAGATGTTAATATGTACAGAAAAACTATTCTGTTGCTAAAAGCATTTCTGTTTCTCTACAGAACAAATATCAAGGAATGGTCTTTGACTTTGTAACCAGACAAGTTTTTGACATAAGCATTATGATCCTCATCTGTCTCAACATGGTCACAATGATGGTAGAAACAGATGACCAAAGTGAATATGTAACTAGCGTTTTGGCGCGCATCAACCTGGTGTTCATTGTGCTGTTCACCGGAGAGTGTGTTCTGAAGCTCATCTCCCTCCGCCATTATTATTTTACCATAGGCTGGAATATTTTTGATTTTGTGGTTGTCATTCTCTCCATTGTAGGTAAGAAGTATTTAAAGTCTCTTAAGTTCAGTTCAATAAAAGTAAAAGTGGGAACAATCAAGTTTAAATTAGAGGTCACCCCACCACTCAGAGATAACCACTAAGAAAATGTTTATGTATTTCATCCAGGTGTGTTTGCTTTTCTTACAAAATGAGGCTCCTGCTATACATACAGTTTTGTATCCTATTCTGTCCATTCTAGATACTAGGTGTATTATTTGTCAATATAATAAACTTTCATTCATTTGAATTAGAAATGTACTATTAACTGAGATCAAAATGTTTTGAGATGTTGAGATTGAATAGCCTATACATTATCTAGATGGCTCTATTGAGACGAAGACTAGAAATTTAGTCTGGTATTTAGGAAGTACATTGCATCAGAGATATGGACATAGAGCCATCAGCAAGTAGATAGGACTGGAAGTAGATGACAAGAGAAGATAAAGCCTAGAGTGAGAAAATAATAAAAATAAAAACAAAAAATGTTACCAAATTCATATCAGAAGTTCTTTAAGGATATCAGGTAGAGATTTTCTAGATTACTCTGAAAGGGTTTATAGTAGTGATGCACAAAGGAGAGTACAGGTGGCACGGGACATTGTTTGATGTTTGTTCAAAACCCTTCAACAGGTCACATGAGCAATAGCTCATCTTGTTAAAGATACAACTCCAGCTCCAGTGAAACAAAGAAGTCTGTCCATGGGACTGAAGCATGCACTCTTTCCTAAACCAGATAATATGATTAGGTCAATATTTAACCATCCAATGTGGGGCACCTCTATTGGGAAGATTTTTATGTCATTCCCCTCTCTGAAGAAGTTGGTTGATACCCAATTCATACGTTGTATGTAGCCTTTGATTCCTACACTAATCCCTCATGTAATCCTTTGTGGATAGGGTACTTAAGTTGTATGCATCTCTCTTATTTTTTCTCTCTCTCTCTCTCTCCACACACACATACACACACATGCACAATTATGTAGGCTTACTTACCCTGTACAGAATGAGACAGTGTAACTCCAAGACACTTAGTTTCTTGAGCTCCTCTTCAGTACAATTATTATTTCGTTATTTAAATGGTAAAAGGAGAAAGAAACGTAAAAGAAGAGAGCTGAGAGACCAGTATCAGCTACAGTAGACCAAAAAGATCACCAGCCTTAGATTTCTTTATACATACACCAGAGCATCTATAAATAAATATATAAGAACTAGAGGTCCGTTGCAGGAAGATTCCTGCAAGAATAGGGCTTCCTGAGGCCGGAGCAAAGCAGTGAAGAAGGGAGCAAAGCCCGCCTCGATTCCTTCTGTCTCCATTGCCTGACTCCCTCCCATCTCCGCCACCTGGCTTCCTCCTGTCTCCGCTGCTGTCCTGCCCAGCTGCCCGGAGTCGCACATGGGAGGGCCGGATGGAGGTCGGGCGGGCGGCGGATAGCGCTGTCCCGCCCCACTGCCCCAGGTTGCAGGTGGCAGGCCCGGGTGGTGGCAGGGCAGGCGATGGATGGCCTGTCCCACCCTGACTGCAGTATGCAAATTTAACGGCCATCTTTGTTGGGTTAATTTGCATACTCTTCTGATTGGCTGATGGGCGTAGCGAAGATACAGTCAATTCGCATCTTTGTCTTTTATTAGTGTAGATATTATAGAGGAAACTCAGAAAAGTATTAAATTCATGGAGAGATGAAGATAGCATCAAAAACTGCAGATGCTTTTAGATGGTTAAGGACTGAAAAGAGGATATGTGATTTGCCATTTTAGAAGAAAAAAAAGTATATTCATGTAAATTTGTTCTTATACTATTGGCCAATGCTATTCAGCCAGAATTGAGAATTTTAACTTATTTTTTTATAGATTCAGTCTGGAAATTTTAAGTAAGCTAATAAATAGTTTATAAAGTCAAAAAGTACTGTAAAATTTTTATTGAACTGAATGTTGTTTTAACTCAGACTGCCATAACAGAACAGGTGGCTTGAACAACTGAAATTTATTTTCTCAAAGTTCTGGAGATTAAAAATCCAAGATCAAGGTGCATGGTGGGTTTCTGATGAGAGCTCCCTTCTTGCCTTGTAGACAGCCACCTTCTCACTGTGTCCTCACATGGCTGTGGGGAGGGGGGGCTTGAAAAGGGACAGGAAGCTCTCCAGTGTATCTTCTTATAATGGAACTAATCCACCATGAAGGCCCACCCTCAGGATCCAATGTAAACCTAATTATTTCCCAAAGGCCTTTTCTCCAAATACCATCACAGGGAGGGTGGTTTGGGCTTTAACATATGAATTTGGGGTTGAAAATATTCCATCTGTTGCAAATATTGAGTTAACTTAATACTGAATGTCAAAATTTTGGTTTATTTATAACCTATATTATATACAATTATATATATATACTAGAGGCCTGGTGCACAAAAATTTGTGCACTCGGGGAGGGGGGGTCCCTCAGCCCGGCCTGTGCCCTCTTGCAGTCTGGGACCCCTCGGGGGATGACCACCTGCTGGCTGAGGCCTGCTCCCCGGGGGATTGGGCCTAAGATGGCAATCAGACATCCCTCTAACAGCCTGGCAGCCCTCAGGGGATGTCCACTTGCCAGCGGGGAGCAGGTCTAAACTGCAGTCGGACATCCTTAGTGCTGCTGAGGAGGCAGGAGAGGCTCCCACCACCACCACTGTACTGGCAGCCATCAGTCTTGCTTGTGGCTGAGCAGAACTCCCCCATGTGGGAGCACACTGACCACCAGAGGGCAGCTCCTGCATTGACCATCTGCCCCCTGGTGGTCAGTGTGTGTCATAGTGACAAATCATTCTGCTGTTAGGGTCAGTTTGCATATTACCCTTTTACTATATAGGATAGAGGCCTGGTGCACGGGTGGGGGCCGCCTGGTTTGCCCTGAAGGGTGTCCAGGATCAGGGTGGGGGGTCCCCACTGGGGTGCCTGGCCAGCCTGGGTGAGGGGCTGATGGCTGTTTTCAGGCTGCTCGCACCCCCTTTAGGGTGGGGGTCCTCACTGGGGTGCCTGCCAGCCTGGATGAGGGGCTGATGGCTGTTTTCAGGCTGCCTGCACCCCCTTCAGGGTGGGGGTCCCCACTGGGGTGCCTGGCCAGCCTGGATGAGGGGCTGATGGCTGTTTTCAGGCTCCCCGCACCCGCTTCAGGGTGGGGGTCCCCAATGGGGTGCCTGGCCAGCCTGGATGAGGGGCTGAGGGCTGTTTTCAGGCAGGCCAAGCCTGCAACTGAAGCTCCCAGTCTCTCCTTTTTTTCTTTTTTATTCTGGGATTTATTTACCTTCTATAATTGAAACTTTGTTGCGGATCCAGCTCCAAGGCCAGCTGGCTGAAAGCAGGTATCTGGGGTTTGTTTAGCTTCTATAATTGCAACATTGTTGCTTAGACTGGAGCTCAGAGCCCGGCTGTGGCAGACGGGGAACCTTGGCTTCCTCCATCACTGGAGCAAGCAAGCCTCATGTTCGCTTCAGCTGCCTGGCTGCCGGCCGCCATCTTTGTTGGCAGTTAATTTGCATATCGCCCTGATTAGCCAATGGGAAGCGTAGCGGAGGTATGGTTAATTACTATGTTTGTATATTATTAGATAGGATGTGTGTGTGTGTATGTCAAATTTATTATTATGTAACTGAATTTCAATACTCTGAACTTTACCTTAGAGCCTTCACAGAAACTTAAGTGTTATTTTAATAGATAACTTCTTCATTGGTTGGCATCCTCATTTTTTTTATCTATAGGCATGTTTCTGGCTGAGCTGATAGAAAAATATTTTGTGTCCCCTACCCTGTTCCGAGTGATCCGTCTTGCCAGGATTGGACGAATCCTACGTCTGATCAAAGGGGCGAAGGGGATCCGAACGCTGCTCTTTGCTCTGATGATGTCCCTCCCTGCGTTGTTTAACATCGGCCTCCTGCTCTTCCTGGTCATGTTCATCTACGCCATCTTTGGAATGTCCAACTTTGCCTATGTCAAGAGGGAAGTTGGAATTGATGACATGTTCAACTTTGAGACCTTTGGCAACAGCATGATCTGCCTGTTCCAGATTACCACCTCTGCTGGCTGGGACGGGTTGCTAGCACCTATTCTTAATAGTGGACCCCCAGACTGTGACCCTAAAAAAGTTAATCCAGGAAGTTCAGTTGAAGGAGACTGTGGGAACCCATCTGTGGGGATTTTCTTTTTCGTCAGTTACATCATCATATCCTTTCTGGTTGTGGTGAACATGTACATCGCTGTCATCCTGGAGAACTTCAGTGTTGCTACTGAAGAAAGTGCAGAGCCCCTGAGTGAGGATGACTTTGAGATGTTCTACGAGGTTTGGGAGAAGTTTGACCCCGATGCTACCCAGTTCATGGAATTTGAAAAATTATCACAGTTTGCAGCTGCTCTTGAACCCCCTCTCAATTTGCCACAGCCAAACAAACTCCAGCTCATTGCCATGGATTTGCCCATGGTCAGTGGTGACCGGATCCACTGTCTTGACATCCTGTTTGCTTTTACTAAGAGGGTTCTGGGGGAAAGTGGAGAGATGGATGCTCTCCGAATACAGATGGAAGAACGATTCATGGCTTCTAATCCATCAAAGGCCTCCTACCAGCCAATTACTACAACTTTAAAACGAAAACAAGAGGAGATGTCCGCTGTAATTATTCAGCGTGCTTACAGGCGCTACCTTTTAAGGCGAACTGTAAAACAAGCTTCATTTATGTATAACAAAAATAGAATCAAAGGTGGGGTTAATCTTCTTGCAAAAGAAGACATGATCATTGACAGAATAAATGAAAATTCTATTACAGAAAAAACTGACCTGACCATGTCCACAGCAGTTTGTCCACCCTCCTATGATCGGGTAACAAAGCCAATCGTGGAAAAACACGAGCAAGAAGGCAAAGATAAAAAAGCCAAGGGGAAATAAACAGAAACAAACAAAAATAATTGGGTTACTATTTGTTTACAGCCTGTGAAGGTGATGTATTTTTGTCAACAGGACTCCTTGAGGAGGTCAATGCCAAACTGACTGTTTTTACACAAATCTACTTAAGGTCAGTGCCTACAATAAGTGACCCTTGTCAGGAAACTGCAACTCTGTGTAAAGGGGAGATGACAGGAGGTTACTGTTCTCACTACCAGCTGACACTGCTGAAGACAAGAGACAAAACAGCTACTCAGAACGTGAGGACCCGTTCCAAGGGGTGCAAACCTATGATTTGGGTTGTTTAACATGAAACACTTTAGTGTAGTAATTGTATCCACTCTTTTGCATTTCAACTGCCACATTTGTCACATTTTTACAAAATCTGTTAGTGGATTCATCTTTTTTTTAATCCATATGTTGTTTATTATATGTGACTATTTTTGTAAACGGGGTTTCTGTTGGGAAATAGATTAAAGGACCTCTTCACCAGGTATGCCACCGGGAGTGATGGCAATCACATCGCCCTCCTATCTGAACAAAGACTTGGTTTGCATGAGGGCATGCTACACTTAGAGATCATGCATGAAAAAAGGTCACAAGGAAAACAATGAGTTCTTAAATTCCATTCATGTTTCCGGAGGGGTAATTAGGTGATAATTGGAGGTGCTTTGCTCATCTTGTTTTGTGTTTTTGTTTTCAAATCCAGCCCCTAGACCAAGTACATCATTTTGGGGGTGGTAGGCCACTAAATGTTAGTAGGTGCAAACTTCATTCAAATGTCTGGAATCATAATGTTATGTTTCTGTTTATTGTATTAAAAAAAAACTAAATAATGAGCATTGCTTCTCCCCTGAAGACTGAATTGACCAAAAGAACCCTTTATAAATTTCTGCTTAATCCTGCACTTCGTTTAGCCATCTTCAGCTCAGCAAGATCAACGCTGTATATGTTACTGAAATGCTATTTATTATGTAAATAGTCATTTTACCCTGTGGTGCACGTTTGAGCAAACAAATAATGACCTAAGCACAGTATTTATTGCATCAAATATGTACCACAAGAAATGTAGAGTGCAAGCTTTACACAGGTAATATAAAATATTATGTACCATTATAAATAGTTTGGATGCTATAAATGCATGTTTTTATTACCATGCCGCTATATCTGGTTTCTCCCACTGCTCAGAATCTCATTTATGAGAAACCGTATGTCAGTGGTAAAGTCAAGGAAATTGTTCAGCCAACTTCATTTCTTTATGTCATTAAGCAATAGTTTGCAGCACTTTAATAGCCTTTTGGTTATTTTTAAATTTTAAGTGGATAACATATGGTGTATAGCCAGACTGTACAGACATGTTTAAAAATAAACAAAAAAAAAAAGAATCTTGCTTAACCTGTTAAAAATGTGTTTAGAATTTTATAAGCAAATATAAATATTGTAAAAAAAAAGTCATTTTATTTTATTTTTCAGCATTGTGTACATAAATATGAAGAGAAAATTACCTTCAGGTTGAGATCACAATCACTTTTCTTACTTTCTGTCCATAGTACTTTTTAATGGAAGAAATTTGCTAAAAAAGAAATGAAAACAAGACTGGGTAGTTGTGTATTTCTGCTTTTTATTACATTTGCTAATTTTAGATTATTTCATAATTTTAAGGGCCAAAATGGGTTCACAATTCACATCCAAATTATGCTTTGCAATTGGAAAAGGGTATGAAATTTTATTTACACTTTTTGGTGGCATCTGCACTAGCTGATTGAAGGTAGTGTTTATCTTTCATTTCTGTCCTTTTTTCTAACTTCTGTTTATATTTTTATTTCTTTGGAGTCATGCTGCTTTAGAGTGCGGTAAATATGATGTGGGTTTCACATTATCCCCCACCCCCACACACACAAAAATAGAGTAGTGAACGTATCTAGGCAATTACATCAGGACATTTTGTGTTTCTTACAGATGAAGTAAACCGTAGGCTCCTCTTTTTCTTAAAACTACTTAGATAAACTGTATTCGTGAACTGCATGCTGGAAAATGCTACTGTTACCCTAAATGATGCTAACCAACATTAAAAATGTGCAAAACTAATAAAGATTACATTTTCTATTTTATTGTTTGCCCGGGTACTTCATTTATAACAAAATGAAGCTATTTTTATTCAACAAACTGGGGGAGAAGGGGAGCTAAACACACGCACATACACCCACAACTGGGTCTACCTGGGCTGACAGTAAGGTGTGTCTCTGTTAGGAGAAAGAACTAATGTCAGAGTATAAGCTGGTGTCTCCAGGAGGAAACGTAAGGAAACCCAAATGATGGTGGATGGCGACTTGAAGCACAAAAAGAATCCCTTAAATTTGTATTTTAAAAAAGTGAAAGTTGCTATGTGTGAGTTGAATATTTTGTTTGTACCCCCAGAGCCACACTTTTCCACGTTTCTCCACGCTGCTCTGTATGAGGGTAATTGTATGCATTGCATCAGTCTCATCAATCAATCTCTTACTCTCAGCTCACAACTGCTTTGGCCAATGGGAAGCAGCATCAGGAAAGCACCAATGGGAGAAGAGTGAATTGGGTATTTATCCCCAGTTCCTTTGTTGAGCTGCTCTGGGTTGGCAGTGGCTGCATTTGACAATCTCAGTTATGAAGCCAGAAGGGAGAATATGACCTTGACAAGAAAAGGAACAGTAATGTACAGTGTTTCTCTCATCCTTCAACAACCTTGTCTTTTCACATCGTAGCCCTAAAACAACATGAAAATAATACTGATGTATCAATGGCTGAAAAGAATTTCCTATTTCCAATCAATATAAATAAGAATTATAGCAGAATTCTTGCCAATTTTTTATACTCCACATCCATACCAGTACTCAACAAATACAAAGAGAACTGGTGAACATAATTCTAAAGATCAACATACTCATTTTTGTATTATTTTGCATAATATTTTTGTACCAAAAAGTAACTAATGCTCATGTAATGAAGTGATGTTAGTGTAAGACATAGTAAACATCTTGAAGGGGGTTCTCACTGGTCAAAATAGGCAATTTGACATCAAAATAAATAATGATAGTAATAGATTATAACCCATTGAATGAAATAACAATCCACCAGTATATACTGATATAAATAAGTGGAGAAAAGGACAAATCCAATCCTTACAGTTAAATGTTAACGGTCAAGTATAGTAGAAATAATGGAGTTAGAAAGTCACCAGTTGGCCATCTTCATAATGACAACTGATTCAGGCAAAAGTAATCAATGAATACTAAAACTCATGGATGAGTTCAATGAGGAAAAGGAAATTTACATAGTCTCAATGTATCTCTTCTGTATTAATTATAAAAATTATAAAAATAACGAAGTTTACAGTGGAAAAATCTAGCAAACACTATCTTCAAAAATAACATCACCAATTATGGAACCAACTATACTGAAAAAAACATGCAATGTTTTGATATCCAGTCAAAATTACACAAACAGAATTTAACCATAAATGAAATCAAATTGAGGGCATTCTATAAAATAATGACTGAAATCTTCAAAAATATTAATGTCATAAAAAGCAAAAAAAAAAAAAGGCTAAGGAGCTGCTTGTCATTAATGAGCTATAAAAACTAAGCATAATAAAAACTAAGCATAATGTTTGATTCTAGATTCAATACCGGACTAGAAAAATAATAGTGATTATGGATATTACTGGGAAAACTAAGTTTAAACATAGACTGTTACCCTAACCAGTTTGGCTCAGCAGATAGAGCGTCAGCCTGCAGACTGAAGGGTCCCAGGTTCGATTCTGGTCAAGGGCATGTACCTTGGTTGCAGGCACATCCCCAGTGGGGGGTGTGCAGGAGGCAGCTGATCAATGTTTCTCTCTCATCGATGTTTCTAACTCTCTATCCCTTTCCCTTCCTCTCTGTAAAAAATCAATAAAATATATTTAAAAATAAATAAATAAAAATTCTTCTTAAAAAAACACTTAAAAAAGATAGACTGTTGATTAATTATTATCATTCTAAATGGGTTAATTTTCCTAATTTTATTAAGTATAGTGCTGCTATTACATCACCATAGGTAATGTCCTTGTTCTTGGAAAATGCACACTAAGATATTTAGGGGTGAATGGGATGGTATCTCAATTCATTCTCGAATGGGTTCAAAGGAAATCAATTATATGTATCTATGTGTTTGTGTAAATTTAGATACATAGATAAATATGGATATAAATATGATAAATATGTGTGTCTTTTGGGAAGGAATGATTTTTTTGTTGCTGTGTGTTATTGAAGTGTGTATGTATGTGTATTCACTCTACCACCTGTTTTTGGTATCCTAAAATTTATTCCTTCTACCCTCAAACATAGATATGCTACCTCCAATTACCTTAAAGAATACTATATTTTAACTCTTGTTTCCTGGAAGTCATCTTTCTAATGAGTAACTAAATGATTATATTCTTTACCCTTCGTGATAATTTTTATATTGCTAAAAATAAGGCTATTTTGTGAGAAATCTGTAGTTAAGACTCAGTATTTGAAGCTAGATAGACCTAAATTGGAGCCATAAGAACTAAGTTCTGGTGATTCGGTCCACATCTTAAGAGAAAATGACTGGCTTATTAGCTATGTATGCTGGAGCCCAGAAATTGTTTGGATAGAAACCAGTCATCTCAAATACAGTTCCACAGATCAGCACCCCATGACAAGGTTTCATATGCCTACAGTTAATCCAGATATTAAGAATAGTGTCAGCCCAAGCCGGTTTGGCTCAGTGGATAGAGCATCGGCCTGCGAACTGAAAGGTCCCAGGTTCGATTCTGGTCAAGGGCACATGTCTGGGTTGTGGGCTCAGTCTCCAGTGGGGGACTTGCAGGAGACAGCCAATCCATGATTCTCTCTCATCATGGATGTTTCTATTCCTTTCTCCCTCTTCCTTCCTCTCTGAAATCAATAAAAATATATTTTTAAAAATTTAAAAAAAGAATAGTGTCAAAAGTATTTATAAAGCTAAACATATTCAACTTAAATAATTTTATTGCAAAAGTGTCTCCCAAGAAATCAGAAACACCAATCAGAAAAGACATATGCACTCCTATGTTCATAGCAGCACAATATACAATGGCTAAGATTTGGAGACAGCCTAAGTGCCCATCAGCAGATGCGTGGGTTAAAAAACTATGGTACATCTACACAATGGAATACTACACTGCTGCAGAAAAGAAAAAAAACTCTTACCATTCACAACAGCATGGATGGACATGGAGAACATTATGCTAAGTGAAATAAGCCAGTCAGAGAAAGAGAAATATCACATGATCTCACTCATTTGTGAAATATAATGAACAACATAAACTGATGAACAAAAATAGATCCAGAGACAAAGAAGCATCGAACAGACCATCAAACTTCAAGGTGGAGGGGGACTAGATCAACCAAAGGACTTGTACACATGCATATAAGCATAATCAATGGACACAGGCACTAGGGGGGTGAGGGAATGTGCTGGGGGGTGGGGTGACAGGAGAGGTCAATGGGGGGAAAAGGAGACATATGTAATACTATATGTAATAATTTAAACAGTACACAGACATACTCTCTGGACCAAACTGGAAGTACAACTAAAATACAAAAGACATTCTGAATAATCCACTGAACACTAGCTGGAAATAACAACTGATAACCAAGGACTGAAAGCGGAGACCAGATAGACTCTGGAAGAAAGGGCAAAATTGCAAAAGTGCTGGTCAGGCTCCCAAAGATAGCAGCTGAAGTTTTGGAGAGATATCTCAGCTGTGGAGTGTTCCCACTGAGAACTCTGGGTCGTCATCCCCCAGCAGAGAGCACCAGAACTGAGAAAGGTGCTCACATAACATCTGACTGTGAAAAGCAGCAGGGTTGCTGCCTGTGAGGGAGAGATGGCTGGAAATGCAGGCACCCTCTTAAAGGGCCAACACACAAAATTTCGTGTGCAGTCACTCACCTTGTGCTGCGGCAGAGGGTGGGTAGAATGGACTGGAGCTGGGTATGCAGAAGCCAGGGTTGAGGGCTCTGGAGTTAAAGCTCAGAAGGCAGACACCATGGTTTCTTGCTGAGTCATGCTGGAGAGGTCATCTTTCTTGGGAAGACTTTTGCTATCAAGGTGGTTTTTGCCTGAGGAGAAGACAGTTTTCCCACCCTATTGGAAAACACTTTGCCCCACATTGTGGAGTTTCTGAGGCCCATTAGGAGAATGAGAATGACAATTAGCCCCCAGTCAGAAGCAATTAGCCCAACCTGTTGGAAACCTCTCTCCACACCTGTGGACCATTGGCTGAGGGTTACTCAAGAGTTAATCCAATCAGTCTTCAGGCAGAGGCAGGTCTCCGGAGGCTTTGAGTCTTTGCCTGATCTAATTAGTCATAAACACTGTTGGACACTGTCCTGCACTACAGATTGAGAGACGTAGCAGATCTACCTAATACATAGTCACAGATCCAAAGAGGTAGCCAAAATGGGAAGACAAAATCAATCCCCAAGTGAAAGAACAAGAGAATTTTCCAGAGGAAGAGATAAATGACATGAAGATAAGACATTTACCTGATATAGAGTTCAGAATAGTGATGGTAAAGATGCTCAACAGCATGAGAAAAGTTATAGTAACTATGAAAAAGAACAATCAGAAATAAAGGCTGACATAGCACTAATAAAATTTGGCAGGAGTACACAGCAGATGAGGGGAAGCTGAGGATTGGATCAGTGAGTTAGATGACAGGGTGGAAAAAAAATCACTCAATCAAAGAAGCAAAAAGAAAAGGCAAAGAAAAAACAGGAGTACAGTTTAAGAGAGCTGTGAGACAAGGAATTTTTTTTCAGCCTTGCAGAATATCTTACTAGGTGCTGTTTTCTAAATGCCCGCAAGAGGGTGCTGTTCTCAGAATACCCATAAGAGCACTATAACAAAAATAAAGAATTTAAAAAATAAATGAATAATAAATACATTTATTAAAAAGACTAAAATTATTTTCATTATAAAGCTCTTTTAGAAATTATGGTTACAACGATTTGTAGTGGGTTGTTTATTTAATATTTTATTTGGCCAAATTAACTATTTGTGTTCTACTAGTACATGGAATCTAGAAACCACTGGGTTACACAATCACTCATCCTCTTAAGTTTGAGATTTGTATGTGTGTACCAGATAGTTCAGACATTAGAACTGTAATAGCTATATTAAAGACAGAAAATATGTCCTGTAATTGCATATCATATCAATGTGCACAGAAAGTTCATGTTATTATGTAAGAAAATAAATGTTTCTGAATCACTATGAATTTATTAAAAGGTTCATAATCAAAAATATTACTTCAATCAAGTGCAGCTGATAATACATTTCTTCCTGGCACATGGGAATAGTCTATGAGGTTGTCAATATTTATTCAACCAGTGTGGCAGCAAAGGCACTGGCAGAGGAAAATATTCCAGGCAGCCAAGTATTGCTGGGGAAGTTGCATCACCAAGAAATTCTGAACATCACAAGTGGATAATCTGCAATGTCAATTTAATGTTGCTCACGTTCCTTATCATGCCTTCAGAACACTCATATTTTTAGATAACTGGCTTTTACTTCACCAAGAAACATGAGGACATTGTCAAGAACTTCTTCAACTTCCTTCCTCTTCCAATGAAAAATGTCTTCCTTCTCTTCCTTTCCTTTCTATTCCCTTCCCTTCCTTGCCCGTCTCTTTGCTGTCTTTTCTTTCACTCTCTTCTTCTCTCTCCCTTTCCTTTCCTTCATTTCTTCCCAGAGATCACTTTCCCCCATTCATTTCTACAGACCCTGATACTTTGTTCCATGGTTTATTCTCCTCTCTTGTATCTATTATCTCTCTGACTCTTGATTGATCCTTTTTGTCTGGATTTGCATTTTCAAAACTGTTTTTATTTTATTCTTGCAAAATAACTGCTCAAGTCTGATGCATTTTGACCTACAGTCCCATTATCTCATTCCTTTTAAAAATTACCTTCTAAAATCAGGGTTCTACACTTATCACCTTCTATCGCAGTTAAAATTCAATGAAATATAGGCCCCAATGATATTTATGCGAAAATTTGGCTGTGAATAATCTTATTAACATAGCACTTTGAGTTTTCAAAATGCAATTCTGGCTATTATTCTTTCAATAACATGAGGAGGGAAAGGACTAGAAAATACAAAAGGTGGATATATGAACAAAGATTGTTACCCATGTGAAGCAAAGCTGTACATACTCTGCTACTGGTTATCATGAATTACGTCTCCCCTGTTTAATGCTTACTTAAAAAGGCAAGATGTTCACAGAGCTTCAATCCTAACTGCAGCATTTCATTTTCTTTTTTTGTTTGTTTTCCAGGAATGTAACAACCTTTTTTTAATGAAGGTATGGGGACCAGAAATTTCTTAAAATAAATTTATAGGTAATTATATTTTGTGTAAATTCTTCATGAAAAATATATTGTGATAGAAAATTTAATTTGCTCACTAAACTATTAATGACTTCACTACCCTGTGTTAAACTTGCCACAATATGTATATATTTCATGGGAAATGGGCAAGCATTAATACACAGGTTTTTCTTCTTTTTTTCAAGCTGTGTGAAAGAACTTGTGATGGACAGATTCAAATATCAAACAGATGCTGAATTTTATTCTTCCAAAGCACCTTCTTTCTCTCTTTAATGCTCTCAAATCCGCCTCTTACTTCCACCAGTCTAAAATTAGCCTAATCCAATTATCTTTACTCAGTCGTCATCATATTTCATGGATTTTCAGAATTCGATGTTAATGATCATCACCACCTCCTTCATTAAATTGTATCTTCTGCCTGGCTGGTATGTCTCAGTGACTGAGCGTCAACCTATGAACTAGGAAGTCACAGTTCAATTCCCAGTTGGGGCACATGCCCAGGTTGCATGCTTGATCCCCAATGTGGGGCATGCAGGGGGCAGCTGATCAATGATTCTCTATCATCATTGATGTTTCTCCCCGCCCCCCCCATTCCTCTCTGAAATCAACAAAATATACATATATGTTTAAAAATTGTATCTTTCTTTGCTGTCAATAAAACTAAATAAACTATTCTAGGCCTCCTCTTGTATTTTAGGTTCTTTGCCTTTACTGTTTATTAACTTTTCCTCTCCTTTTAGTTTTATATTGCAGCATTCGCCTTTTTGCCAAGCCTGTGCTGCAGTTCCAAAGATTGGTCATTTATACTTGAATACTCAGCTATCACCGCCAATTAAATATGTGACGATATTCTATTCCTCTCAACCACTAAACTGCTTTCCCAACATCTGTTATTATTAGGATTATTCTTGTAGCTCAGCAAAAGAAGTAAGTACAAATTTACTCTATGGGAGAATACAGGGGTAGTTATAACAGGGTAAATTCTGATCTAGGTTAGAAGAATCAGAGGAGTAGGGCAGCCCAAAAACATCAGAAATTTTCTAGAATAGAGGTCAAAAGCATAGACTCTGAAGCCAGATTATTTGGATTCAAATGTCAGTTAAACTACTTACCAGCAACCTTGGACAACTTCTTAATCCCTCTTTGCCCCAAATTTTCATCAGAAATGGTAGTAATAATTCTTGTGAGCGTGGAATGAGTTCATACAAGTGAAGGTGCTGATTAGAGCAGATTTTGACTTTTAGGAAAAGGAAATAGAAAGCAGGGACATAATTTAAGAAGCTACGGGGGAAACAAGAAAGCAATGATGAGACATAAGCCTTGATCACCCTCCTCATCTCTGTTTCTACCTCCTGAAACAAACCCACCCTTCCGGATTTGGCGACAGCTTCCTTGTTTCTTATTACTGGAAGAGAATTTTATCTCCTATGAATGCTATGGGATATTGATGTACATGCCCAACCCCAGACATTTTTGAGAATGAAGGAGAGGACTGTTAATAATTACACTAAAGCAGCAGGAGTAAGTGCAGACCCTCCTAGGCAAACCAGGACCTCACATATGCCATTTGTATGGCATGTAAACTGCCTCGCTGCAGTGGTTGGAATGTGGGCTTCTTCCTCTCATCGCCTTTCTCCTCCACTTCTGCCATGAGAACACACACACCGGATAATGTCTGATAATCAGACACTGACCTTAAGTACTTTGTATCCTTTACAGTATTTTGTGCACAGGAGGTGCTCAGTAGATAATTTGTGAATGAGCAAATTAGTTAATTAATTTTTAGCACTGCTTTAAATTGTTCTTCTCTTAACTTATTTACCTTTCTAAGATCTTTTCCTCTCGTGTACTATATTAGAGACCTGTCATTATAGGTAAAATATATAAAGTAATAACATCACAAAAGTTACCAATGAAACTCAGCTTTGGTATACTATAGTAATAGTGGGTATACATATAATAAACATTAAAACATATATGACATCCATAAGAGCACATACACTTCCTCTCTATTATATAAGAAATAAACATAGTGTAAGTGTAGATATAGGTATACATAGATATATACATAAATATTTCCAAGGTATAAGAGTCCATACATTGATACTTAACTTTTTAGAACTTAAGGGTTAAACAATACTCACCTCATTCTTTGTTATGGTGGAACTATTGAACTTATCATTTTAAATTTATCTCACTAAAAGGAATTAGGGCTTCTGGACCTTGTTTTCTTTTCAGCATTGCTTGGCCTGGTTCTTATCTGCATTATTAATGTTCATTTTTCATCGAGGATGGTGAAGAAATGTCTTGTTCAGCAGTATCTCTGGAAGTCATTGAAAACACCAATTTCTAAAGGCAAGCAGATTGTACCTTTGTTCAACCGCAGTGGTAAGTGCAGCCTTTTTGCCTTACCTTAGGGAAAATATCTATCAAGTTATACTGATAACCTGAAACAGGTGCAATGCTCAGGCAAAATATAGTAACCAGAAGACTATGAACTTACAAATATGTGAAAAGCTAAATAATAGGATTTATGAAGAATGGTCAGAGTACCTGGAAATATTTCTCTCAGAGAAAAGGAGAATGAGGAAGGACTTCATTCAAATAAGCAGAGGTCATTCTATTTGTCATATATAATGTTCGCTGAAATAAAACTCATTTGACAGTTAATAGCATTAAATATAGTATGAAACTAGCCAGGTATGTCTTAGGACTTTATGATATTCTGCTTTCCCAACCAAAACCTAGCTATTTCCATGGCATTCTCCTGGCCTTCCTTTAAACAGCCAAATCAATACAACCATGACCTCAGTATGGTGGGCCCCAAGTCTCTGGACCTATTATATAACCTCTTTCAATAATCTTAGAACAATTAAAAAAACACACACAACAAAACTCATCTAATTTGAAAAATCTCCCAGGGCAATATCTAAAAATACAGTTGTAAGTATTACCTGAAATTAAATCAGAATCCCCATAAATACATACATACAAAGAAACCTTGGCTGGTGTGGCTCAGTGGTTGGAGTGTGGTCTGCGCACCAAAGGGTCTTGGGTTCGATTCCCAGTCAGGGGTGCATGCTTGTATGAATATCAATGGAGAAAATATCCTTGGGTAAGGATTAACAAAAATAAGTAAATAGATAGATAATAAATAAATAAATAAATAAATAAATAAATAAATAAATATCTCAGTGAGTAGCTTGATCATTTTGTGCTTTAACCATGCTCCTGAGACATTTTCTTCCAGATGAACTTTTCACTTGGAAGCAAAAGCATCCAGTTAAAGATTACATTCTTTGATGAGCATGTTGGTTTGCAGTATTCTCTTCTGCATACCAAGTGCAGATTAATCCACTGCTCTCAGTATCAGTCCAGCAGCTATTACCACAGACATTTAGCGTGCCTATAAATGTTGGAAACAGAAATGACTATCCGTATGAAAATAATATGTGCTTCCTTGGGTGGAATACTCTTTCAAGGGAGGCCAATGAGAGATAGTGCCTAGCCTTGAAGCCTGGGAGAGTAGCCACTCCCTTCCTTCAGGTTGTCATTACCCAATCTACTGGCACCAAAGTTCATGGACTCCACAACAAATTTCAAACCAGACTCATGCAACTATAAATCACACCAAGTTAGATAACACTAGGATCAAAATTTGGAATTCATGTAAATGACTACAAAGATCACTGACACCTCAAATCTTAACTGCTATTTAGAAAATATCTTTAAGGAAAAATAGAACACCTTTTAGTCCATTATATTTTCATTTAATGTTCTGAAAAAGTGAAGAGATCTACGAGCAGTTAACAGAGCTGCCTGATGGGTACAGACATAAAAGTCTGCCTAAAGATTAATTTTATTGTCAACTTAAAATCAATTGTATCATTGAAAAAAAAACGAAACAAATTGTTCCTCTCATTATCAGGGCCGTAAAAAAAAATAATTTCATATTCATTCTAACAATCACGGGATTGCAGCAATGCCTGTGAAGATGAGCCCAAGAGGCGCATCCCCTTTGTTACAAGTTTGTGATTTTTCCGCGCCACCTTGTGGCCATAGTACAGCCACCGTGACACTTAGGGTTTCCCCTAAGCTGCTCGGGCCTTTCGGTAGCCGCATCGCTGGAACCGGCCTCGGCACGAACTTGCCGAAAATGGTGTCCTTCCCTGTGACCACAGATGAGACACCGACTTGCCCCTTTTCCTTCTTCCTCCCTATTTTCTTTTTTTAACATTCTTTGTTGATTTTTAGAGGTCAGTTGACTGGGCGTCCTCCCTACTTTCTTTATCCCTTAATTTCATACCCGCGGGCCCGCCACCCACTGTCCCCTCGGGCCGCCTCTCG
>NW_005871053.1:14545619-14575555 GCF_000147115.1 Myotis lucifugus
GATGTTTCTCTCTCATCGATGTTTCTAACTCTCTATCTCCCTTCCTTCCTCTCTGTAAAAAATCAACTAAATAAAATTTTTTAAAAAAATTGCTTAAAAAAATAAATTATGTGAAAACAAAGACATGAGACTTGAAAAGAAGTTGCTTTTAGGATGACGGTGCTCTCTGTACCTTTGTGCACCAAATCCTTCGTCCAGCAGATCGTGATGAAGGGCGCACACAGTGTGTCCACCAGACGCTGGAGATGGTGATGAGCAGAATGGAGCAGTCCCTGCCTTCACACATTGTATGGCTAGTGCTGGAGAAAACCTTAATTAAATTAATGCATTAGATATATATTGAATGCCTCGTGTGTCTGACACGATTCGCTATAAGCCCTGCAATAATAAAATTAGATAAAACCCTCTCAATCTCGGATTTTACATTTGACTAGGAGACGTTAGACCGTAAACAGGTAAATAAAATGGGTGCTCCATTAGAGATGCTGGTAGGTGGATGCAGGACACTTTGGCAGTGGTAGGGATGCTGTAGTGTCGATATTTTGCCTAAATTTTTACATTATTGTATCTTCCTGTGAAGCCTACTCCCAACCCCTTAAATTTTTGTCATCACTTGAAATGTATCCTTTGTACTACCACCCAAAAGGGATCGTTTAATAAAAACATTTTTTCATGCTAAAAACTGTTATGTGTTCCTCATCACTTAGACTAGAGCAGTGGTCGGCAAACTGCAGCTGGTGAGCCACATGCGGCTCTGTGGCCCCTTGAGTGTGGCTCTTCTACAAAATACCACGTGCGGGCGCGCATGTACAGTGCGATTGAAACTTCGTGGCCCATGCGCAGAAGTCGGTATTTTGTGGAAGAGCCACACTCAAGGGACCAAAGAGCCGCATGTGGCTCGCTGGACTAGAGGATCAACTTAATATAAGACACTTCTTGACCCTACCTGCCTCTCCAATTTAGTCATCCAGTAATCCCTGTCTTACTTAAGGTTCTAGAACAGGGAATGGCAAACCATGGCTTTGTTCCAACAAATTCTTATTTACGAATCCAGAAATTTGAATTTCATATATGCTATGAAGTATTTTTCTTCTCTTTTATGAACAATTTGAAAACGTACAAACCATCCTTACCTTGCCGGCCATAGAAAACAGGCATAGGCTAGATAGGGCCATGAGCCATAGTTTGCCAATCCTTTCTCTAAATTATGGAATGACGTTTAGTCCTCTGCATCCCACCCATCCCTATGTTTCATTACTGTGTTGTTGCAGTGCCTCTGCCTCGCTAACTCCTGTACCTTCCTCACAAATCATGAGAGGGGCATAGGAAGAGTGTGTTTATGTGTGGAGGGGGAGTAGGAGTTTACAAATCAAGAATCAGCTCTGAAGTCCTCTCCAAGAATCTTCCTCTTAATTTTACTTTTCCCTGCTACCCACACCCAATCCTCATTCTCCTATATCCTCAAAGCAACTTTTCTTGTATTTAGTACATCGTATTTCAGTTTTCTTAGATTCTAGTCTCATTTGAAAAACGTAAGTATTTCTGGGCAGGAGCTGCCATGTCTTACTCATCTTCACATTCACAGGACCTCGCACAGTGCCTGACACTAACTAGTAGGTGGGTGGTCAGTAATTGTTGGACCGAACAACCTAACCTGAACCAAGGTAGTGGTAATGGGTATGGAGGGTGGGGATTAGGCTACAGAAACAGAAGAACCTAGTAACTGCTTATGTAGGGGACTGGGCAAAAGGGAAGGGAAGATTCCATGACTCCATGTCTGGCTTGGGCAGACATGGAGTGGGGCAAATGGAAAGATGAATCTGGAACTTACATGAGAGATCTTGGCTGGACACATGGTGTTTTATTTCATCAGCCTATAGGGTTAGGAGGAACTTTTTTTTCCAGTATGATATCTTAATCTTCACAATTACCTGTAAACAACTAACAGCATTTTACAAGTGAGCAAACTCAGGAGCTATAAGATGGACCAGAAATTTGAAACCAGGTTTTTTTGTCTTTAAGCCATGTCCCCCCCCCCCCCCCGCCCCCCCCCAACCCTCTTTATTTATTTTTAGAGAGAGAGAAGGGAGAAGGGATACAGAGAGAAAAACATTGATGAGAGTGAAACATCGTCAGTTGTCTGCCTCCTGCACGCCCTCTACTGGGGATGGAGCTCACAGCTCCCGCATGTGTCCTGACCAGGAATGGAACCAGAGGCCTATTAGTTCCTGGGTGGATGCTCAAATGCTGAGCCACACAGGCCAGGGCAGCCAAGTCCTTTTTACAATACCATGCCACTGCCTTTCCAGAGAGTTAGATTCTTAGTGATACTAACTGCTGGACAGAAGTCAAGTAAAATGATATTAAAAGTGTCCTTAGTGTTGGGAAACTAAAAGATCACTTCCCCTCTAGGAGGGGGCACTGGAGGAAAACTGCATTTTATTGAGATGTGCTGTGGGGGGCTTGGAGATGGAGTATGGATCAGACTTTCAAGAAATATAGCCAAGGCAGAGACTAGAGAGCAGGAGGGAGGCAAAGTAAAAGTTCCAGAGAACATTCGCTTAACAATTTAGGAGAAAGGATTGAAATTATTAGAAAACACCAAGATATTTAAAAAATTTTGTGTTCATTGTGTTCTGTATTTCTTAGTATTGAGTGCTATGCTTTAACAAGTTTTAGATTATTCAAGATTTTAGATTAATATCTGCTTAGATATCTCAGGCCACCAGAATCTCCTTGTAACATTTAGTTCTTACTTCCTTTTAGACTTTGATTAATTACTATTGTCAAGAGAGGTATTTCCATCACGTGTTGCTTGTTGCCAGTGAAGGAATTAAGAAGTATGGTAATGACCCCGTCTTCAGATTTTATCATGCCTATGGTACATTAATGGAAGGTATGTGCAAATTAGTAACCGTGCTGCATTGAATTCTTGTTTTGCACTAAGAATAATTTTTCACATCATAATTTTGACTTTCAGGTAAAACTCAAGAAGCTCTTCGAGAATTTGAGACTCTTAAAAATAAACCAGATGTATCACTTTGTTCTCTGCTTGCACTGATATACGCCCATAAAATGAGTCCTAATCCAGGTATAGTAGGACAATTTTTCCTACTCAATTTATTTTGTTTTTTCTCAATTACCATAGCATTTAGTCTGATCATACTGTATTACATATTATCTATAGGTACTTTTTATATCATGTATGTTTTATCATCCCGACAAGATTGTAAGTTCATCAAGCAGAAGAAATACGTATCTTACATTGCTTTCATATTCCTTATATCCTTTGGAAGAATTTTCATTTGTACATAGGAGTTGTTTGAATTAACGTAAAGGTGAACATATATTAGCAGTTGTTAAGCAAACAAACAAAAAGAATAGCCCCAAAAAGATATGTACATAAATTGCTCTGCAACAGCCAACTTTATAACCAGTTATGTTCAAATATATAGCTTTATACAGTGTATTTCTTCTGCTCTATCTTAAGCTTCTTAAAGGCTTTTATGTCCCCAAGAGGGCTAATCCTTGGAAGATATTCAGTAAATTTTTATTAAGTAATAGTTTGGAAAATATTATAGAAAAACTTTATGCAAAACCAGCAATTCAAATTGTGTGAACTGTCTTTATATATTTATTTATTTAATATTATACATATAAGTTGTGATCCATAACATCTTATATGATCTAGTTGAAAAAAGAAAATGTAAAAACCACCAATATTAAGGGCAGGGGGTTAATGGGGGGAGAAAGGGGACATATGTAATACTTTCAACGATAAAGATTTTTTTTAAAACACCAAGATTAAATTCTAATGTTGCTATTAAATAAAATGATAAATGAAACAAATTAACCCCGAATTAATGGAAAATAGTATGTACTATTAATCCATAGGAGTAGCCTGGGAAAGCTTCGTGAAAGATAGGAACTTAATCTGATCTTTGAAAGACAGGCAGGATTTCAGGATAAAGCATATTTGTCAGACAGGAGAAATCCATGGGCAAACACATGGAATTGGTTCAGGATTCAACTCTTCTGTGGAGCCCCTTTCTCTGTGCCCCAGCAGGAGTTTTAAGCTGCAGCAGAGAAGTTTCACAGGAGAGCTGTAGTCAATAAGCCTTTAAAAAAATTAGTACAAAATATTTTCTTCCTAGAATAAAGTTTCATTTAATTGATTATTCCCAACAGTATTGATTCTGTTGGGAAGTGTGATTTTCAGGACACTAAAAAGATGGAGGCAGAAATATTGCCGAGGGACACTGGAGTACTGACTCTACTTTTCACCATATGTGATGCTGAGTAGGCGTGAGCCCAGGAGGGGCCCAGAGGTTTGTCAGTAGAGCCTAGAAAAGGCCTGGATTGTTCCTGTACATTCTTCCTGAGTTCTGACGTAAGTCCTGAATATAAAAGGGCTGTGAAGCAATAAGAACTTGAGCTGCGATGTGGCAAGAGCTAACTTTGTGCAGATGGTGTCCCAGCTAACTGATGCCTCGTTAGGGACCTGATGGGAATCTGGGCAGAAGACGACAGCTCCTGCTCCTGCCAGATGAGTTCTTTTCTGCCTCTGTATCGTGGTTCTTTAACAAACGTTTCTGAAGGGAGGTGGGCGGCAGGCAGAAGGAGTCTTCTGGCCAAGCAAGCTGTAGCCCACCGAAAATGATTGTATTTCCGAAAGTCATGAAGTGGGACCTTGGTGATTCCACACTTCAATTTAAATTTCTGTCATTGGAGCTAAAAGGAAGGGTCACTTATCTTCCCTTGGAAGCCATTTTCAGAAAGGTAGAGGCTGTTAGAATCACCGCCCTCAACTTGGATGTTTCCTTCTACCTTATTGTATAACTGCTCCTGCTCTGCTTTGATCCAGGATTTGGATCTAATTGACATTTGTGTCCTAAGCACATACTCACATATGATAGGTTTGATAGTAATGATTAGAGTTGTTAGGAGTAGACTATCTAAATATTTAAGGGAGCAGTCAGGCAGTTATTAACCTATGTAAGGAATAACGATTATACTACCTTTCACTTGCCTGTGACAGTAACCCCCCATGTTGATATATTTTAGAAATGGATTAGGGAATTGGGTAATTTAAATACAAGTCCTGGTTTGCCTCTAATACTTACATCATTTTAGAATCATTGCTAATTTTTCAAGTCTTATTTTAAAAGTTGCATTTATAGCCTTTATATCTTGGGGATGACATAAAATTTAGAACTGTACATTACAGTGATCATTAACCACATGCAGCTATTGAGCACTTAGGCTTAGTTTGAGGAACCAAATTTTTAATTGAGTTCTAATTATTTTTACATTTTAAACTTGATTCAGCTATTAGAAGTTATGTTTAGAACAATGAGTAAATGAATATACTTTTTCATAAATTTTATGAAATCAAAGTACAAATTAAGTATTTCTGGATAAAATTTAGCAGCTTAATGAGAGATGTGTATAAAGTATATACCACCTTTTAAAGATTTAGTAAGAAGAAAACAAAGAATCTCAAAGGTTTTCTTATCAAATTATAGGTGAAATAATTTGGATATACTGGACAAACTACTTTTACTTGTTTCTTTTTGCCTCGTTAATGTGGCTACTAGAAAATTTTAAGTTACATATGTGGCCTGCATTTTATTTCTATTTGACAGTTCTGCTATAGAGAGAAGAACTTAATTCTCTCCCCTGTTAATCATCTGACCTATTATAAATACTTGGTCTAGAATTTAACTTTCATTTATGTCTTCTTTTTCCATTCCAGATAGAGAAGCTATTCTGGAATCAGATGCCAAAGTGAAGGAGCTGCGTAAAGGAGCAGAACCGAGAGCTTTGTACCACGCAGGCTTATTTTTATGGCACCTTGGTCGTCACGAGAAAGCGAGAGAGTACATTGACAGAATGATCAAAATGTCAGATGGTAGTAAAGAGGTAGCTGGTTTTCTTATTGTGAAATAGTGACATTAAAGGAAATATGTTGTTTATATATTCAGTGGTAACTGCTGTTTAATTCTTTGTTATTGCTTACTCTATTCTCACTTTATAAATAATAGCTTTATTTTAATATTTATTATTTTGTAAAGTTGTGGTTCTCAAAGGTGGTTTATTTTTATGCTGTTTATTAATTCTTGAAATGATCTCTCCCTGGTTCCCTTCCTTTCTTCCTACCCCTTCCTTCCTTATTCCTTTCCTTCCTTCCCTCCCACTCTCCTTATTGAACTTCTGTAGGTACAAGGCACCATTGTTTGCACTGTTAATAATACAAAGACAAGGAATGAATAAGCTTTACTGTCCTGAATGGATCATGTAGCAGTTGTCAGAGGTCATATACCCAGCCAATATGTTGAGAGAGGTGTGATTAAAGAGTGCAGGAAAATAATAGTTGACATTCATTGCTTGCTTGCTTTGTGCTAGGCACTATTTTAGGTACTTGAGGAAAGATAACATCTTTAAGTATTAGAATGAGAAAGAATTTCTTGAAGTAGCATTTGAACTAAAACCTGAAAGATGGATAATTTCCATAGGCAAAGATTATGGAAAAGGGAAGTAGATACTCCCAAGGTGGGAAGTAATAGATGGAAATGAGAAAAACAAGGAGACATATCGGTTCTGGGTACAGTGAGACTCTTCATATTTGATGGGAACATGGGGTACATAGATGAAGAGGATGGAAGAAAAATGTGGAGATGTGGGTTGGGGCAAATTGAAGAATCTCGACAGTGAGATACAGTATTTGTATCTAATTCGATAGGCATTGAAAGACCATCAAAGGTTCTTAATCACTGCAGCGATGTTATTAGAGTACAGATTCAGAAGATTAGTTTAACATGCTGTATAGGGTGGACTGACCTGGGGGGAAACTAGAATGCAGCCAAAAGGATACTGCTTTCTGGCCGAAGACTTTGAGGGCTGATACTAAAATACTGTAGAGGGGGTACAAAGTTGAGAATTATTAAATATCCACAAGGCTTGTCAACTGATTGTAAATAAGAGGGGAAGATACTGAGGATATCTCTAAGGTTTTAAGCCTGGACAATTCAGAGACCAGTTAACATAAATGGAAACTACGTTGAATTAAGAAGGTAATCTTAAAGAGAGATGTGTTTAGCTGAAGACATGCTATATTCCAGGCTCTGGAGAACAGTGGAATAGAGATAGTACATGAGCTGTAGGAAAAAGAAAATATTAAAAGAGGTACTGGGCTACAAGTAAAGCTTGGGAATTATCCACCCAGAGATAGTAGTTGAAACAATTCAAATAAGCACACTGATCAAGTGAGTAGAAATAGCACTGTTTGAGTAGTATTAGCTGTCTTTTCAGGTGAAATACAGAGCTAAATATAATCTCAGTTAAAGATTTATAAGTTTATGAAGTAACCTATAATTTTTTGTGTTAATCCTCACCCGAGGATATTTTTCCATTGATTTTTAGAAAGAGTGGAAGGATGGGTAGGGGGAAAGAGAGGAGGAGAGAGAGAGACAGAGACAGAGAAAAACACCTATGTGAGAGAGACATTGGTTGGTTATCTCATTCATGTGCCCTGACCACAGCCAGGGATCGAACCTGCAACCCAGATACATGCCCTTGACCGGGAATTCAACCTGAGAACCTTCGGTGCAGGGGCTGATGCTCTAACCCAGTGGTGGGGAACATCCAGCTCTTGGGCCGTATATGACCTGCAAAATCACTTGGCCTGGCCCTGCCAAGGCATTAGGAGTGAGTTAATTAAATCTTTGGCCAAATATAGAGGGCCAATTTTTAAGTTGGTAACTTTGTATGTCCCGATAATGATACTATAAATATTCAAATGACCCTTGGCAGAGAAAGCGTTTGCTACCCCAGCTCTAACCTAACCATTTAGCCACACCAGCCATGGACTATACATCTGATAGAAGAGCAGATTTCATAATTTTTGTTTGAAATTAAAAAGAAAAATATTCGACCTCTGTCCATCTTCTTTTCAACACTGTAAATCTTGCAACCCATTGGCTTACTAACATTTCTGAAGGTAAACATCCATGACTTCTTCAGTTTGTAATTTCTTGGGCCATATATGCTTGCATTTGAAACTCACTGGACTAGTCACATATTAAAGAAAACATTGCCACATTATCTTAATTTTTAATGTATGTGAAGCCTGTTTTTCCATCTTAGTTCATTTAGTCTTATTGCTCAAAAAGAGGTCACAAATTCTTATTTATGTCTCAAATTACATATTTAACTATTATTAATAACAATTTGCTGGCAAAGTCCCAGATAAGAATATTGATTATTTAGCATTAATGGACTTTTTGATAAGCTTCTTCATATTAATATTGAGCAGAGTAGTAAGGCTGAAATTCTTAATACTTTCCCATACTCTAGGCTGGCAACAGTTGGAAAGCATTTTTACTGCACAGATTTATTGTTCATAATATTATTTAATAGAGTGATTTTTGTTATTAATTACCAAAAAGAAAAGACATTAGGTTTACTTCTTTTACCCATTTTTCCCCCCAAAAAATGGAAATATGATTAGAATTTTTCATTTTACAGGGACAGATCTTGAGAGCATGGCTTGATATTACAAGAGGAAAAGAACCTTATACTAAAAGAGCACTAAGATCTTTTGAAGAGGGATTACAAAATGGAAATGATATTTTTGCTCTGCTGGGTAAGGTGAGTTGGAGTTAGGTAAACAAATCATGTTTTAAAATTTATTCATAATATAGTTGAAACCCAACAAAACTAAGTGGATCAAAAATAATTTTCATGTTACTTTTATCAACTCTCAATTGTAGGAGGGACTTATGTTTATATGGGAAAATGAGCAGTAAACTAGAGAAATGTATTCCCTGCCAAATTCTTCAATCCTAGGTCAGTTTTAATTGTTTTTGTTATTGGTGTTGGTGGTTCCTATGTTATTTATTCACCAAACATCTACACCCTGTCTAATATATGTGAGATATCACTCTAGATATTGGGGTACCCGGGACACTTCAGTTGCAGGCCGACACTCTGTCCACTGAGCCAAACCGGTCTGGGCAGATTCCATTCATTTTTATGGCCAAGTAATATTCCATTGTATGTATAAACCACAACTTTTTTAGCCACTTGTTTATTGATGGGCACTTGGATTACTTCAATATCTTGGCTATAGATAAGTAACTCTGCAGTGAACATACAGGTGCATATATTCCTTTGAATTATAGTCAAACCTTAGTTCTCGACTATCTCCCGTTTTTCCACAATTTGGATCTAGACCCAACAACTTTTTCATGCTGATTCTTATAGAATTAGTCAGGCATCTTTCAGGTGACAAACAAAGGAGAGAATGTGTGAGTATGAGTCAGTTTACCACTATACCTCGTGTTGTTAACATCTCAGGAAATTATGCTGTGAATATTTCTAATGGGGAAAAAATGATTCAGTTTTCAACCAAATTGCTTCTCAAACAGCCTTCCGGAACAAATTAAGTTCTAGAACCCAGGGTCCATTGTAGTGTTTTGGGTTTTTTCAGATATATATCCGGAAATGAAATTGCTGCCTCATAAGGCAGTTCCATATTTAATTTTTTGAGAAACTTCCATACGATTTTCCACAATGGTTGCACCAATCTGCATTCCCACCAACAGTGCAAGAGGGTTCGCTTTTCTCCACATCCTCCCCAACACTTGTCTGTTGATTTATTGATGATAACCATTCTGACAGGTGTGAGGTGATATCTCATTGTAATTTTAATTATTTGCATTTCTCTTATGATTAGTAAAGTTGAGCGTCTTTTCATCTGTCTATTGGCCATCTCTTTGTCCTCTTTGGAAAAGTGTCTACGTATGTAGGTCCTTTGCCCATTTTTTTATTGGTTTGCTTTTTTGGTGTTTAGTTGTATGGGTTCTTTATAAATTTTGGACATTTTACAGGTTGTCTTTTCAGTAGGTTGTCTTTTCATTTTGTTGATGATTTTCTTTGCTGTTATTTTGCTTATTCTTTAAAATCTTATCTTCTTTATCTTGAAAATATTTTTTTTAAAGGTACAAAATCTCTTAGTTTTAGTTGCTGCCTGTGAATACACAGGAAATATTTTATCCTAAAAGGAAACATTATTTTACGGTGTTTCTAAAAACATTTTTAACATTAATTGTATTTCTCAAGTATTTAAAAGTGGAATTTAAAACGTTTATTGTTCTGTGATGTTTTAAACTTTTGTTTTGATAAAAACTATTTTTTTTCTTATTATAAAAGTGATCACTTCCTTACGAAAAGGTCAGAGAACAAAAATATAAAAAATGCTAAACACTAGTTTTCTCTCAACTTCAGGATAACTTAGTATATATGATCAGAACCTTAGTATATATGATCACAGTTTTGATGCCACTTCCTTTTCCTCCCATTAGGTACAATGCCTTGAGATGCGCCAGAATTATTTAGGTGCTTTGGAGACTGTAAACCAAATAATTGTGAACTTTCCAAGTTTCCTCCCTGCTTTAGTACAGAAAATGAAACTACAACTGGCCTTGCAAGATTGGGACCAGGCGATTGAGATTGTGCAGAGGTAAAGTACAAAAAGGTGACACCCAAACCTTTGGATCTGGTTTTAATTTTGAGAAAAAATAAAATCTGTACATAATTTTTTATCATAGGATTTTTAAAATTTGATTTTTCCAAAAATACGGAATTGAAAAGTTTAATATTGCATTGTTTAAAACGGAATTGATTGGTTTACATACATATCTGACTAGCTGTTCTAAGGCAGACTTTTTTTTTGCAAACAAATACCCCTGTCTTCATGAAGCTTATATTCAAATGAGAGGAACCATATGATAAACAGAACAAATAAGAAATTATGTAGTATGTTCAAAAGTTGTAATGCTATGGGGAAAAGATAAAGCCACAGCTGGAAAGTGAAATGGGCAGTGGGGGTGAGGGAGTGGATTTTATGGGAATGGTCAGGGAAGGCCTCACTGAGAAGATGGCATTTAAGCAAAGAAAATAAGCAATGCAGATATCCGGGAAAAACTTTGCAGAAAGGAAAAGCAAGTGTGAACACCTTGAGGCCAGAGTATGTGTCCTTTGTTTAAGGAATGGGAAGGAGTAGAATGACTAGGAGTGAAGTCCCAGCAGAAAGGTGGGAGGGCGCAGGGTGCCAGGTTGCGAATATATGTAAGTTTATTTCAACAAAATGTTTTTCTGCAGGTTAATGCTTCAAGACAAACAAAATGTAGAAGCACTAAGAATGCTGGCTCTTTACTATTTGTGTAGGGAAGGGGATATAGAGAAGGTAAGTTGCATTGTGCTAATTAAGTTTCCTGTATTAATAATACAGGAAGTACTCTTTTAGAATGTATGTCATGGTAGTTTTTAGTTGATTCTTGAAAATACACTTTAACAAAGAGGTGAGCTTCTTAATTCAACCAGTAAAGTAAAAACATTATGTAGTCAATAGTACCCTTGAAAATTCCTTTGATCATTAATTACGGTATATATTGTTTTTCTATATAAAACTCCCATGCAGTAATATGTTTGATTAATGTAACTGGTAATACTGGGTATGGAAGAGTACATAGAAAAAATATAATTTATAATATTTTTAAATTTTATTTAAGTTTGGATAGGTTACATGGGCTTAGGATAAAATCCCATTGGACCTTACAGTAAGGTAACATGTTTCTCTAGTAGTGAGCATATTGACTATATACTAGATTACAGAATGTCATCATCCAGTCTTAAGTAAATAGTATATAAAAAGTAGTAGATTTGGATTGTGTTGAGTTTGGTTAAATTAGTTAATATGACAATGCCTAATAGGTACTTTAGTAAATATTAAAAGAATTTTAGTAGAGGCAACTATTCAGTAAATATTCCGGGCATTGAAATTATTTATAGTAAGTATCTTAGTGATTTTTCTATTCTAGATCATTTTAAATATAAACCAAGCTATATATGTAATCCAAGGGCTGATCTTATATAACATTAGTGTTTGTAAATATGTTGTTATTCATATTTCATTTGTGTCATGGATTCATTATTTTAGAGGGAGCTTGTCATGTACAGTTAATTGAATATTATAGGTATCTTTATCTACCCAAAGGTTCCTATTCAGTAACAAATATTAAAAAAATACATTCTAAAACTCTGTTCTTTATTGATAATTAATTATTGAGCTTTTTAAAAGAAGTTTTTTTAAAAAATATATATTTTATTGATTTTTTACAGAGAGGAAGGGAGAGGGATAGAGAGTTAGAAACATCCACGAGAGAGAAACATGGATCAGCTGCCTCCTTCACACCCCCTACTGGGGATGTGCCTGCAACCAAGGTACATGCCCTTGACCGGAATCGAACCTGGGACTCTTCAGTCTTCAGTCCACAGGCCGACGCTCTGAGCCAAACTGGTCAGGGCTAAACGAAGTTTTAATACATCTTGCAACATATAAGATTTTATTGGAAGAGGGAGGAATTAGTAAAAGCAAATATCTTTTTAAACAATAATAGTATTTATTAGTCTATATGTCATATATTATGTTCTTTATTTCTTAGTTTATTTTAAAATTATACTGGGTACTTTTGTTTTAGGCTGCAACCACACTGGAAAACTTGGAAAATGCATTGGATGCTATGGAACCACAGAATGCTCAACTTTTTTATAAGATTACCATTGCCTTCAGCAGAACTGTAAGAGGGTCCACTATGTACCATAGCTCTGTTATCTACAGCTGGAAATAGAAAATAAGTCACCAAGGCTGAGGCACCAAAGAGCATATGGCCTAGAGTGAAAATATGATATGTATATAAATATGTGGTATATCCTAAGAAGGGCAGTCTAGAGGAGATATGGGTTCCAACTGTAAAAAGCCATCATGGAGGCTTCATGGAGCAAGTGGCATTTTTTGAACCTTTAAAGAGAGGGAAGTGCCTTCCAGGCAAAGGAAATAAGTGCACAGGATTTATGAGTAGGAATGTTCTTTGTTTTGTATTTTTAAAATATTTGAAAAACGTTTTAATGTGTGTAATAGACTATTTTGGTAGGGGAAATGGCTGGTATCTTACTTTTATAATATTAAAGAAATGTTCGCATTACAAGTACACAATTTTAAAAAGGTAATCAGGAATGGATTAAAAAAATCAGCAGAATCTTGAAATCAATACCTGAAATGAGTGGATTAAAAAGTTAATTAAGGTACGAAAAAGGCACACATGAGTAAGTAAAATAATTAGTAAATATAAAGTTGAAAGAAAAAATCAAGGGTGTTGTTAAGTGACATAAATAAACTGAATTTTCTCATTTACAAACAAAGATTGTCAGATTGTGTGAAGTTTAGAGAAAAACAAATTCTGCTATTACAAAGTTTAAGTTAAGGAGGGTATATTTATCCTTTTTATTTGCCTGTTGCCAGATACCTGATTAGTTTACAAAAATTCAAACAGTTTAGTATTATACTCATAACAGTTGTTGCCTTCAAGTGTTACATACTTACTCTAGCAACATTGCCATTTCTTGAAATATTTGTGAAGCTTTTTAAAATGAAGATTCTAAGGCATAATCTTTTAAAATAGTCTCAGTGGTGCCACCCTTGTCTTTAGGGGGAAAGCCCTACATTTTTTTTCCATTAAAAATATATATGCAAACTTAAAGCAATAACTTTATTGTCTACTTTGTAAAACAACCATACCACAGTTTGAAAAGACGTCTAGAATATGTTTGTATGGCAGCATCATTAGGAGTTTACTTTTCAAGGTAGTTGTTTTTAAAAACACTACTAAGGATATATAAGTTCTCAGAGGATATAAACTCTTTCTTGCTGTTCTGCCTAGATAGTAAATAGAGAAGTTTTATTTTTCTTGGTTATTAAATCATTGTTTCTTTGCATTTTGCTTCTGCAAAATCTAACATATATGTATGTTTAGAAAAACAATCCTTTTGACTGAATAGAAGTGTTCTAGTCCAACTAAATCTTTTTCTTTTTAGTGTGGACGTAATCAACTCATTCTTGAAAAAGTTCAAACATTACTAGAAAGAGCTTTCAGCTTAACCCCTCAGCAATCAGAATATGCTACAGAACTTGGATACCTAATGCTTTTACAAGAAAAAGTTAAGGAAGCATGGAAGTGGTATCAGATTGCCATAAATCTTGAAGAAACTAGTATCACTGCAGTGATTGGTATGACCACTATTTCTATAAATGTTCTTCATAGAGATGCATTTTCATACCTGCCATTAAAAATGTTTTGTGATTTTCTAAAATTAAACAATTCTCCACTATCCCCAACAGAAAAAAAATCATATATCTTTAAAAATAAATTTTTTATTTCATAATTAATATGTTGAGAGAGTAGGTTTTTATGGGATAGTTACTATACTAGTATATTATGAGTTCCATCATAACAGATTTTATGTGAGTACCAAGCCACCCATTTTCTTTCACCTTTTCTTTTTTTTTTTAATATAAAATTTTCATGTATTATTGGTGGGGAAATCCATGTTTTATTAATGTTGTTGGTGTTAGCTTAAAGTTTGCATGCCTTAAACCAGATATGCAAACTTTGTTTCTGTTCTGTTTGGTTTTAGGATGTATCCGATGTCAATTAATAGAAGGGCAATTACAGGAAGCAGATCAGCAGCTAGAATTCCTTAGTGAAATTCAGCAGTCTTTTGGAAAATATGCGGTACAGTATTTTATTTTATTAGATATTAGGTCCCAGCTACTATTTATAAAATATGAAATTTTAAATTGTCTTATTTAGTATTAGCTTTAAAGGAGTAATATACACCAATTTTAATATGTAACTTCATTTATTAATTTAACTCCATGAAAAATTAGACTTTAAATATTCTCCCATAAGATTCTAAAAATCTAAGCTAAAACTTAAGTATGAATAAATATTTAACATCAAGACACTTCCTATACATTTGAAATCTAAATAGAAAGAAATGCCTTTATAACTGAATGGAGTAATTTATAAAAACTACTGATTTTTCAGGAATTAACTTATTTACAAGCAATTCTTGCTATAAAGAAAAATAAACGACAAGAAGAAGTTATTAACTTGTTAAATGATGCCTTGGACACTCATTTTTCACAATTACAAGATTTACCTTTTGGCATACAGTATTTTGAGAAGTTAAATTCTGATTTCTTGCTAGAAATCATTACAGAATATCTGAATTACTGTCCATTGCAAGTAAGTAATTTGGGGACTTTGGGGGGGATAGAGGGTGACTATTAAATTTATTGTGATCACATTGGTTAATAAAGTTATCTAGGTTTCAGGTGTACAATTGACACATCATCTGCATATTGTATTGTATGTTCACTGCCCAAAGTCAAGTCTCCTGTCATGTTGAGCCCCCCTTACCCCTCTTCTGCCTCCCTCAACCCCCTTTCCGTCTGGTAATCACAATACCAATGTCTGTGTCTATGAGTTTTGTGTGTGTGTTTTTTCCTTAATCCCTCATCTATTTCACCTGGCACTCTAATACCGCCTCTGGAAGCTGTCAGTTTGTTCTCTGTATCTGTGAGTCCGTATCTGTATCTGTGAGTCTGTATAAGTGAAATCATATGGTATTTGTCTTTCCCTGACTGGCTTATTCCAGGTCCATCCAGGGGTAAGATTTCCTTCTCTTTTTTATGACTGAATAGTATTCCATTGTGTAACTGTAACACAGCTTTTTTTACCTACTATCTACTGATGGGCAATTGGGCTCCTTGCAAATCTTGGCTATTGTAAATAGTGCTGCAATGAACATAGGGAGCATATGTTCTTTCAAATCAAGAGTTTTGAGTTCTGATATAGTCTCAGAAGTATATTCACTGGGTCATAAGGCAGTTCCATTTTTAATTTTTTGAGGAAACTCCGTACTGTTTTCCATAGTGGCTGCACCAGTCTGCATTTCCACCAGTAGTGCACTAGGGTTCCCTTTTCTCCACATCCTTGCCAACACTTGTTGTTGATTTACTAATGATAGCCATTCTTTCAGGTATCAGGTGATATCTCATTGTGGTTTTAATTTGTATATCCATAATTATTAGTGATATTGAACATCTGTTCATATGTCTATTGGCTATCTGTATGACCTCTTGAGAGAATTGTCTGTTCAGGTCTCTGCCCATACTACCTGACATCAGACTATACTACAAGGCCATAGTAATCAAAACAGCAGAGTTCTGGCATAAAAACAGCCATATAGATCAATGGAACAGAACAGAGAGCCTAAAAATAAACCCACACCTATATGGTCATTAATATTTGACAAAGGAGGCAAGAATATACAATGAGAGAAACACCATCTATTCAATAAATAGTATTGGGAAAATTGGACAGATATGTGAAAAAAAATAAAACGACCACCTTTTTACACCATATACAAGCATAAACTCATAATGGATGCAAGACTTAAATGTAAGGCTTGAAACTAAAAATCCTAGAAGAAAACAAGCAGTAAAATGTCAACCATTTCCTGTAGCAATATCTTTTCTGATATATCTCCTCGTGCTTATTGAAGATGTTTACTCATTGTATATTCTTGCTCCTTTGTTGTAAATTTAATTGATTATATATGTGTGGGTTTATTTCTAGGCTCTTTATTCTGTTCCATTGGCCTATGTATCTCTTTTTGTGCCAGTATCATACATGTTTTTATCATAACAGCTTTGTAGTATAGTTTGAAATAAGGGAGAATGAGGTTTCCAACTTCCATTTCATTTACTTCTGCTGTGGTCTTTATTATTTTTTCTTCCTTCTACTAACTTTGGGCTGTTCTCTCCAGTTTTTCTCTTATAATTCATTTTTATTTTTATTCTGTTGTGGTTGGAAAAGTTACCTGACATGATTTCAGTGTTCTTAAGCTTTGTGACCTAATATGTGTTCTATCGTGGAGAATGTTCATGTGCACTTAAAAAGAATACACATTCTGTCTAGCCAATTTGGCTCAGTGGATAGAGCATCAGCCAGCAGAATGAAGGATCCCACGTTTGATTCTGGTCAAGGGCATGTACTTCGGGTTCAGGCTTGATCCCAGGCCTTGGTCAGGCTTTAAGTGGGAGACAACTAATTGATGTGTCTCTCTCACATCGATGTTTCTCTCTATATGTCTCTCCTCCCTTTCTCTCTCTCTCTCTCTCTCTCTCTCTCAAAAGAAAAAAAAGAATGCAATATTCTACTGTTTGGGGATAGAATGTTTTGTGCACACCTATTAAGTCCGTCTAGTCTGTCACCTAAGGCCAATATTTCCTTTTCTATTTTTTTTAATATATTTTATTGATTTGTTACAGAGAGGAAGGGAGAGGGATAGAGAGGTAGAAACATCAATGAGAGAGAAACATCCATCAGTTGCCTCCTGCACACCTCCCACTGGGGATGTGCCCGCAACCAAGGTACATGCCCTTGACCGGAATTGAACTGGGACCTTTCAGTCTGCAGGCCGATGCTTTATCCCCTGAGCCAAACCGGTTAGGGCCTTTCCTTTTCGATTTTATCTAAATGATCTATCCATTGATGGAAGTGGGCTTAAGTCCCCTATTACTATTAAGAACCACCTTTACTATATATTTGCCTTTACTTGTGAGATTTTTTATGTGTGTGTATGCATTTTTGGCTTTTTCTTTTCCATTTTAAGAGTTCCCTTTAACATTTCTTGTAATGCCAGTTTAGTGGTAATAAACTCCTTTAGCTTTTGCTTGTCTGGAAATTCTTTAGCTCTTCCGCAATTCTGAATGATAACCTTGCCGGGGTAGAGTATTCTTGGTTGTAGGTTTTCCCTTTCATCGTATTAATGTATCCCGCTACTCCCTTTTGGCCTGCAGAGTTTCTGTTGAAAAATCAGCTGATAGTCTTATGGGTATTCCCTTGTACATAACTAGTTGTTTTCTCTTGCTGTTTTAAGATTCTCTCTTTAACTTTCAACATTTTAATTATGATGTGTTTTGGTGCGGATCTCTTTGAATTCATCACTGTGCTTCTTGGAATTGGATGTCTATTTCCTTCACCAGGTTAGGGAATTTTTCAGCCATTATTTCTTCAAATAGGTTTTCTGTCCCTTTCTCTCTCTTTTCCTTCTGGAACTCCTATGTTAGGAATGTTAGTATACTTGATGTTGTCCCAGAGGTCTCTTATGCTTTATGCTATCCTCATTCTTTTAACTTTTTAAAATATCTTCCAGTTGGGTGATTTTCACTACCCTGTCTTTCGGATTGCTGATCTATCCTTCTTTGTCATCTAATCTGTTGTTTCCTCTAGTGTATTTTTTTATTTATATATTAAATAAATAATATATATTTTATTTATATTATTCAGTTTTTATTGGTTCTTTTTTACAGTTTTATATCTTTATAGAAGTTCTCCACTTGTCTGCAGAGTTTGATGAGCATTTTTATGACTCTTTATTTAGTAGACAGTTTGCTTTTGTTTTGTTCTTTTTCTGTTTTTTTTTTGTTTGTTTGTTTATTTGTTTGTAACATATTCTTTTGTCTCTTCAGTTTGCCTGTTTGTTTCTTATGTATTTGGTAGACCAGCTACATCCCCTGGTTTTGTAAAAGTGGCCTTATTTAGAAGGTGTTCTGTGGGGCCTAGTGGTGGAATGCCCCTTAGTCACTAGAACCAGATGCTCCAGAGGTGTTCCCTGTCTGGACTACTGTGGCTTCTTGTTGTGGTTGGGCTACAGCTGCTAAGGACACACTGGCAGGTGAGACTGGCCTCTGGCCCAGCTGGCTGTGAGGCCCAGCCTCAGCTGTTGCAGGCACACTGCTGTGTGCTGGTGCCAACTGAGGCTGCCCACTGGGTGTGGCAGAGTAAGAGCCGCATTGGAGGGATGCCAGTGGTGGGTCCTTAGATAAATGCCAGGGTGGAATGAAATGTTAACAAGGTTAATAGAGAATGTCAGAAATGGTGCCTGCCAGTGTCAGACCAGCTAGATGAAAGGAAAATATGAAAGGGGGAAAAATTGTGCCCACCATGTTCTGTCCCTGGAAAAAGTTCCAACAGCTCTGTCTGTTCAGCACACACCTTAAAATTAGTCAGTATATCACCTTCTTGTATGACACAGATGCTTTTCAGACTGTTCTCTCTTCACTTGGACTCGGAAAGTATGCCACCTTAGTTTCCTACAGCCCTTTGGCTTTCCCAAATGTAAGCCCTGTTGATTTTTAAAGCCAGATATTATGGGGGCTCCTCTTCTTGGTGCAGGTGCCCAGGCTGGGGCTCAGACCCCTTGTTCTTCAGAGGGATATCTCTCCAACTCGTTGGTCACTGCATAGGGTGTAGGGGGTAGAGTGGATCCTGACTAGGTTGAGTCTCTCTGCCCCCTCCTACCTGTCTCAGTGTGGCTTTTTCTTTATATCTGTAGTTGTAGAAAATCTGTTCTGCTAGTCTGTAGGTTGTTTTCAGAGATAGCTGTTCTATACATAGTTGATATCAATGAGAGGAGGTGAGCTTAGGATCTTCCTACTCCACCATCTTGAACCCGAAGCTGGGAACCTTGGTTTGAATGCCAATTAAGCCTGTCCTCGAAATGTTGTTCCTCGCAGTTGGTGCTAGTCATTTATTTTTTTTATGACAAGTTTGAGAACCCTAGTTGTGAGTTAGAGGATTCCTTTATTTTGTCAGTGCCTCTCATTATGCCCACTATTCCACATATGGATTTGGACTGCAAGACCTAGATTAGATCCTTTTCCTCCCAATTCTGGATTTCCACCCAGGTTTCTTTTTGTGAATCATGTAACAGTCATTAGCTCCTCTACTCACTGTAACTTTGGACCCCAGTATAGGACTCTACATTTATCCCTATGAAATTTTATCTCCATGATTCATTCCATAATTCAAGATGACATAGCCTTCTAGATCCTGAGTATCATCTATTTTGTATGGATCTTATTGTCACCCATCATCTGCCTTAAATAGCTCTGAGTAGAACTGAGGATGGAACCCTCTGACTTATTACCAGAGAGTTTATTACAAATTAGCATGGATCCATTACTCACGCTTATTTGTTATAGACAGTAAGTGGATGGATGGCTTACTTATACTCAACTCACAAAGCAACACAGGGATGTCATGATGGGCACTATCTTCATTGCTAAAAGCGTAGTTCTTAGCATTTTCCCTGATCTACAGGGAAACCCTGGTTGTTTAACAAGGAAATGAGAATAATGAATTTTCCTTGGGGAACCCATGCTGCTTTTTATTGATTGTCACTTCCTTTTCCACACTTTCATAATCTATTTTTTTAAGTATCCCCTCTAGAATCACACATGGGATTGATCTCATCTCCCCAGTCATGATCTTAGAAGTCTAATGCACTTCTCAATACTCATGCAATATTCAGAATTCATTCAACAAATGCTTGCAGGGCATCCAGCACTCTGTTCAGAGCTAGGGAAATAGTGGTTTAAAAGCAAACTACAACCCTTGATCTCTTGAGGCATGTATACTATTAGGAGAAGACAGCTAATAGAATCAATAGGTTATATAGTATTTTAAAAGATCACAGAAGAAAATAACAGTGTAGGGAGGAGTGATTTTAGATAACATGATCTGGATAAGCCTTATTAAGATGGTAAAATTTGAACAAAAACTTGAAAGGGTCATGTGGAAATTTGGTATAGAGTGTTTCAGACAAAGGGAATAGTTGTTCAGTGGCCCAGAGGGACACAAGGAGGCGAGTATGGCTGGGTAGATGAGGAGAGGAGTTGTCAGAAAGAGGTCGTAGCACAGGAGACCAGCTGTAACAACTCTGACTTCAATTCTGTTTGTAACTTCTTTGGCTTCAGTTCTGAGTACAGTGGGAAGCCATGAGAAGGTTTCTGGCATGGCCATATTCAACATTTTTAAAGGATTTTTCTAGCAGCTGTGCTGAGAGTAAACTGTAGGTGGAGTAAGAAATAATTAAGTGGTAGTTGGCTCCCTAGTCCACAGACATCCTATTTTTTCATAATAACTTCTATCAGCATGATAGAATCTAATTAGCATTTATAATGCTGTTTTCATGGGGAAATATCAGAAAGGCAGACTTGTCTCTCTAGCTCTGTCCCTACTTCTTTGGCCCTTTTATATATACTTTTTTTTTTTAAATCAAATAGTTGTTATCTTAGAGATTATCCACAAAAGTCCTGTTTGGGTTTTTTTTCTGATTCATTCTGAAACTATAGTGAAAACAATGCTTATTCTCAATAACTAATTCTTAGCAAGTGGCAAAGAACACTATCAGAACCTCACCATATCACCTATACTTTCATTATTTCCAGTTGTGCTGAAAACATATGCTTTAAGAAATTTATTCTGTATCCATTACTGTGTGAAGTGTAAAATTCTGATATTCAAGACCTAAAGACCCTTCGTCCTATAAGAGGCAAAACTAAATATGAAACTACTGTAGAAATGTTATAAGATATAAAATGCTAAATTTTATTTCATAGATTACAAGTGCTATAGGAATTTCAAGAAGTTGAAGTATTCTAACCATCTGTGGTCATATTCTGAAAATGTTTTTGAGCACACATTTTTGTGTGCTTCAACATAGTGAGAAAATGGGACACTTTTTTTGTCAGTAACAATCGCTTGTTGTAGGAGTGATGGTCAGTTAAGAGGCCATACTCCAGTTAAGAATGTATACGTGTGGGATATAAGGGGCGATGTGGAGGGCCATCCTTTAAGTAAAGGAATAGGGCAAAGCAGGGAGAATATTTGATATTTAGATTCTGAGATCACATTCTAAGTTGTGAGTGGATAACCACTGAATAAAGATTGGTTGAGTAGGCAACCATGGAAAGAATAAGCAAATGGCTTAGTACTTCTTTAGTTACAATATTCATTATTAATAAAAATGAAAAAAGGTTGAAGGCCTATAACATGCTAGGCAGAAAAGAGGGAATATGAAAATATGATTCATTTGGTGGAGTACACATGAGTGTGTTCTACCTTCTGATTCTACTAGAAAACACAATCTGAATCCTCTAAAAACTGACCATACATTACTCTCGGGGGTAGTGTGAATTATTGAATTGAATAAATCACAGGTAAGGTTTAAAATTAGAACTCACATGGCCTTGACTCCAACAAGAAACACTACCTCTTGGTTATTTTTCCTTTGAACAGATATGTACCTTTCATATGTTATTGAATGAGTAATTGTATTATTAATAATTATTTGCCTGAACAAAGCCATTATTTATATAGTCTCTTCATAGGTCTCAGGAAAATAAATTGGTATTCATCTAGTCATAACAAAGATATTGGACAATAAATAGAATAAGAAAAATTTTAGGAAAGTATAATGTTTTTGGTATTCACATTATAATTAATAAGTGCTTATTATTAGCTAAATTCCATTATAAACTTATAAAATGACTGCTAATTTGTTTTGTTTAGCCTGCAAGTCCTGGCCAACCTCTTTCTCCACTTCTTAAACGATGCACCTCAGTCCTGGAGGCTATAGTAAGGACTGTGCCAGGTCTCCTGCAAGCTGTCTTCCTAATAGCAAAAGTGAAATATTTGTCAGGTAAGGTCTACCTTAAAAGCTTAAAGGAACTTTATATTCTGATGTTGATTAAAAACAACATAAACAAACTAAGAATTTCACATATATGGAGAGTTGTAACATAAAATGCACATTTTACATGTGCACAAATAACTCAGTTTTATCCAAAATAAAATCATGTAACTTGTGTTACTGTTTAATTCTTTTAAACTTACTATAATCTTTTGTGATTCAAGTGAATAGTTGGGAAAATACAGTTTTAACACTTTACAAAAGTCCATCACATAGTACTGGGGCCTCTCAATGATAATTTACAGTCTTTAATCTATAGTTGTTGACTCACCGGTATAACAAAATGTGTGATGTTTACCAGGTTTCAGGTCCTAATGGAATTTCTTAATTCCTGTTTAGTTTCTGTGACTGGTTACATACAGCCAAAAAAAAAAAAAAAGGAAAAAAAGGGGAACATCTGTAATATTCTCAACAATCAAGATTTTTTAAAAATAATAATTAATAGATAGATACATAGGTAACCAAACAACCAACCTCCATTACTCCATTATAGCCTTAGCTTTTTAGGACACAAACATATGTACGATATATACATAAAAATAGACTATCATGTGGTGCCTATATATGTACCTTTGCTGGTTGAATACTATGCTAAGTAAATTAAGTTTATAAAGTCCTAATGGGCAGAAACCAACTTAACGGTATTCTCATAAACAGTTATATCTTATACATAATGGAAAGAATTAAGAGATTGACTTCACAAATTTTTTGAATGACAGTATTAACTGTTAAAAAAAAAAGGCCTAGATAATCTCAAAAGCTTGTTTCACCTCTAAAGTACTCTAGTTGTGAGAAGTGACCTTCTTCTGGTTGACTTCTTTTGAGCCACATATTTATTTTTTTATTGAATTTATTGGGGTGGCATTGGTTAATAAAATTATAGGTTTCAGGTATACAATTCTACAGTACATCACCTGTATATTGTATTGTGTATTTTCCACCCCAAGTCAAGTCTCCTTCCATTACCATTTATCCCTGCTTTCCCTTCTCCTACCTCCCCTATCACATGATGTTTCTATTTTTTCTTCCCAATTACAATGGGTATCACATACTAGTTAATTAATCTGGAACTTTGAGTTCAGATTAATTTATTAAACATTTATTATTTATTTTGAAATTTGATATAAATAAGTCTATTATTGTAATACTTAAATGCCAAAGTCTCTAGGAATAAAAGTCTCATATATTAACCCATTTTAAAAAGGAGCAGCCTGAAATCATTTAAAATGGTGCTGATGTTGCTAAAATTGTCAGAATTCAGATTTGTGTGTCTGATGCACAGATAAGCGAAACACTGAGACTCTGGTGCTCGGAGATAAAGAAAGGTTTATTGGCCAGAGTGAGAGGACAGGAGAGTAAGCTCTCTCAAATCTGTCTTCCCCAAAAAGCAAAACTGGAGACCTTTTTTGCAGTGAGGGAGTAAGAGAGAGGGGGAGTTTCAGGGAACCGAAGGAGAAGTCTGTGTTTCTTCAGTCCCCCTCTCATGTGACACCTTGTGCAACCAGACTTTTGGGCAGCAGCAGGTGGTCACAACTTTCTTAAAGGCATTCATTCCTTCTGCAGAACAGACTCATAAATTCTCCTTGTGACCCTGGATTTATCTCCTGCTTGACAAAGAAACAATACATCAGCAGCTTACAATTATATTGTGAGAACAAGGGGTGCTGGGCAGGCAGAGCAGTTGGGGTCTGACCACACTGGCATGTGTCTAAATAGCAGTATTCTTGCTAATTTGCCAACTGTACCAACTACCTGGATCTGGACCAAACTTTACAAGTTAAGGCCATAACCCTCCATCAGAATGCCCTGCTTTAGACTAAAAGAGCCCTCTGCAATTCAGGGCCCTCTGCACTTCTGACTAGCTGGGTCCAAATTTCAGGCTCCCTATTACCCTTCAGGTTTGAGAATTTACCAGAATGACTCATAGAACTCAGGGAAGCACCATACTTTGAATTACAATTTTATTATAACAAAGGGCATTAATTTGAACCAGCAAAAGGAAGAGATGCACAGGGTGAGGTCTGGGTGGGTCCCAAATGTGATGCTCCCATTGTCCTCTTCCTGTGGAGTTGGGACACATTAACTTTCTGCCACAGTGATGTCTGACAGTATCTGCAGTACATTAGCAGCCATGGAAGCTTGCTAAAGGTTCAGTCTCCATAGGGTTTCATTACATAGGTATGGATCAAATCATTGGCTGGCCTCGTGACTGAATTCAATCTCAGTTCCCTTTCTCCCGGTCAGGTTGATATCACAAGGTTCAAAGCCCCAACCCTCTTATCATGTGGTGGGTCTTCCTGAGGTGGGCAACCCCCATCCTGAGTCATACTGTTGTCATAAACTATCAGAGCCCACCACAGATAACAAAGACATTCCTGTTATTTGTGAAACTCCAAGATTTAGAGTCTCCCTCTTAGGAACCTTGGGAAAAGGCCAGCTCTATTCTTTATTGTAGGGGACCCTGACAAAAACAGATCATCAGACAGTAAAAGCTTTCATTGTTCCTTCAAGAGAATTTGGACTACTCTTAGATAAGAATGTGATGTTGATGTGATCTTTGTTTATATGGTCTTTTTTTCCCCCCAACAGTGATGACCCATTTCTCTATTTTTAAATACTTCTGAAATAAGTGGCACATTCTTCCCCTTGCTCAAGATTCTTATCTCAGTTATTCATGCATTCCTCATTCAGTCACTTTTTTTGCAAATCCTGATTCTTTTCTATAGACTTTCTCCCCTTGGTAATAACCTCTTATTTCAAGTTACCTCCTTAACCCTCCTCCTTCCTAGAAGAACAGGGGAATGGTAATTCCCATAAAAATTCATTTGCTTAAACTTCACATTTCCTTTTTCATCTGTTCTGAGTGTTGGATTGCATCACAATTATGCTTGGTGGTTAATGGACAAATTTTGACACTATATTTAATAAGTTTTGTGCTACCTCAGCCAAATTTTTGTCTATTAACTCTCTGTCTCTAAGAAAAAATGTTTTCTGTTTAAATGGATTCGTATTATATGGAGGAATTCTGGAGCCCTGGCTATAGCCTTGTCTGTTGAGGTGTCAGGTAATGTTAAGGAGAGTAATTGAACAGAGAATAGTTGAGGACCTCTTCTTTCCCCATTCTCCTAGCAAAGCTGAATGGGGAGTTGGCCTAGCTACACTTACCTAGGCCAACTTATGAGATGGCTAATGCAGATGAGCACATGTTATCTCATGTGAGACCATTACACCCAGAGACTACTGTTCAGAGGAAGAGCCTCTTTGTACCCCATCTGCCAACCCAGGTTAGGCTCCACTCTTCCAATCACTTTAATCTTGATCATTTGCTTAAGACTCCCAGATGTACAGTAGATGTGTTTCCATACCTTTAATATTTCAGTTGGTATTTAAAGGCATTTTAAATCTAAAACTCATGTTTCTAAATCTCTAGAGCAGCGGTTCTCAACCTGTGGGTCACGACCCCTTTGGTGATCGAACGACCCTTTCACAGGGGTCGCCTAAATACATCCTGCATATCAGATATTTACATTACGATTCATAACAGTAGCAAAATTACAGTTATGAAGTAGCAACGAAAATAATGTTGGGGGTCACCACAACATGAGGAACTGTATTAAAGGGTCACGGCATTAGGAAGGTTGAGAACCACTGCTCTAGAGTATATCATTATGCCTTTTTGTAATTTTATGGACGGTAATAAAATTTCTAGATTTTTAAAACTTTTAGTCTAGAATGATAACTAAACTAAATCCTCTTTGTTATTATAGCATTCTACCTATTTAAATTTCTATGTTTTACAGAACTTATTTTAATAATATTGTAAAAAAAAAATTAACAAGGAAAATGAATAAAGGTACATGCATAGGTCTCTCAGTAACAGTGGTGCTTGACTCTGATTTTTTTCACACTTCCTCTGGTTTGCTCCTTATGACCAAGGTGTGGTCTTACAGATGTACAGTACTCTGATTTACATGTAAATTCTTTCATGTGGACTACAAAGAAGAGATTAAATCATGGCCCCTTGAACAGAGGACTTTAAACACTGGAACTATCCACAGACTAACTACTTTTCTCCCTCTTCTAAGATCTCCAGTTCTTAATCATTTGAATTAAATGGTGCTTTATTTTATTTTTTTTAAATATATTTTATTGATTTTTTACAGAGAGAAAGGGAGAGAGATAGAGAGTTAGAAACATCGATGCTTACCTCCTGATGGCTCAAGTTTATTTGTCTCAGGATAAATTTAAATTATGTTCTCAGTCTCTTGAACTTTGTCTGAGCTATAACTTTAAGGTAAGTATTCCAGACTCAAGTGGATACATATCATATCCCTCATCAACCTCCTGGAATCTTTAGCAAATGTTTGTATATCAACTTTTTTAAAAATTTTAGCCTTTAATATTTTGCTAAGAAATGCATTTTTAAATTAAGAAGATTTTGGATTCATAAGCAGTAGGAGAAGAAATGGAGCAACTGTGCATAGTTAAAAAATTATAGGGACAGGGCAACAAAGACCTGGGGTCAGTGTCTGATGTTTCCACTTATCTAAATACCCTACAGTTACAGTGAGTGTTAAATGCAATAATTAAAGTATTAAAAATAATTGTAAACTATAAATATTTTTATGTATTAGGATTTATTTTATTGCCTGTTTCCTTCTTGGACCTTGTTTTTTTGTTTTTTTAAAAAATATATTTTATTGATTTTTTTAGAGAGGAAGGGAGAGGGATAGAGAGTTAGAAACATCAATGAGAGAGAAACATCGATCAGCTGCCTCCTGCACACCCCCCACTGGGGATGTGCCTGCAACCAAGGTACATGCCCTTGACTGGAATCAAACCTGGGACCCTTCAGTCCACAGGCCGACACTCCATCCACTGAGCCAAACTGGTTAGGGCTTGGACCTTGTTTAAAAGAAAAAATCCTCACCTGAGGATATGTTTTTACTGATTTTTAGAGAGAGAGAGTGAGAGAGCAACATCTATTGGTTGCCTTCCTTATGCTCATTAACGAGAGGTCGAACCGCAACCTAGGTTGTGCCCTGATGGGGAATTGAACCCACAGTCTTTTGGTGTACAGGGCCTTGGACCTGAATTTTTAATAACTTTTCTCTAGATTTATCATCAACGATGCTTAGTCATTTTGAAACTTAGTATGTGGTTTGAGGATATAAACACACTAGATTTCTACCCAAGATATTCTATGATACATATCATATCCCTCAGCATTAGGGGAAATCCAGTCAAGTGCTTCCGGAGCTACCTGGAGTCATGGAGGACCTCCTCAGATTTTCACTTGGGTCCACAGCCTCTTAAGCCCTGTATGTGAGAACCCATTGATGGGCTGGAGAGTTAAAGTTCCAAGCAAGGTTTGCAGGCGATAGCACCTGCTTCCTAGGATAGTAGCTCTCAAGACTGGTGGGGCTTTGGAACTCTACCCCAGTCACTGAGAATCTCTAAGACAATGGTTCTCAACCTTCTGGCCCTTTAAATACAGTTCCTCATGTTGTGACCCAACCATAAAATTGTTTTCGTTGCTACTTCATAACTGTAATGTTGCTACTCTTATGAATCGTCATGTAAATATCTGATATGCAGGATGGTCTTAGGCGACCCCTGTGAAAGGGTCGTTCGACCGCCAAAGGGGTCGCGACCCACAGGTTGAGAACCGCTGCTCTAAGAGAAGAGATAGATAAGCAGGAGTGTTCACACAGAGTTCATAGGTAACTAAGACTTAGAAACACAGCCTTACAGAGCAGTGTAGCTGTCCCAGGCATTAAATGGCTCTACTTCACCTCATTCTGGATTATCTTCTTTGACTCCTTCCTCACTCATTTTTGTCATTTTGTTTTTCTGTATATACTGTTGCTAGCTACAATAAAGACAGAAGCTTTGTTTCATGTTTCTGAGTAGTACCAAATGGTTAAGACCAATGTTTGATTAACGTATACTAAAATGTTTAATCTTAAAAATAAAGAAAAGGGGGGAAAACTTTATTTCTAGAAATATGACTTTATATTAGTACCAGAAGTCCCAGATAAAGAAACTCCTTTCCTGAAAACTCAAATTATTTTAGAATACATTTTCTAGCCTTAGTACTTTGTTGCATTTTCTCCTCTATCATAGTAGAAGCACTTAATTACCTGGTTTTTCATCCAGAGGGATGCTAGGCAGTGGCAGGCTTCCTGAATTTGATTTAATACAATATTGGATCAGAAAGTTAATAAATGACAGAAATAGACCTTATGTATATAATCACAGGCTGTCCTCAAAGATCCTATCATTTTAATGTTTGATCGACTGTAAATTATGTGTTGATGTTGTAAGCACTCCAAGGAAGTATTTCTGAATATTATTTTTTCAGGTGAGAGAATATCCTTTATATCATTTGATAAAAGCTCAGTCACAAAAGAAAATGGGAGAAATAGGAGAGGCCATTAAAACTCTACATATGGCAATGAGTTTACCAGGAGTGAGGACAATTGAAGCCTCCTCAAAATCAAAATACAAAAACACTGAAGTTGATGCAAGCCATCGTTTATCAATATTTCTTGAGTTGGTAGAGGTTTACTGCTTAAATGGAGAACAGGTAGGTCAAGTTTTAATTCATTGACTCATATCTGAACTTTTTATTTTAAAAAAATTGATAGATATATATATGCATATTATATATATATATATACTAGAGGCCCGGTGCACAAAAATTTGTGCACTAGGGTGGGAGGGGGGGTTCCTCAGCCCAGCCTGTACCCTCTCGAAATCTGGGACCCCTCGGGAGATAACGACCTACTGGCTTAAGGCCTGCTCCCAGGTGGCAGAGGGCAGGCCCAATCCCTAGGTGCAGACCCTGGTCGGGCTCAGAGCAAGGGCCGATTGGGGAGTTGGGGCGCCGCCCCATGATGCACAGAGCAGGGCGGATCGGGAGGTTGCGATGCCACCCTCAGTCACGCTCAGGGTAGGGCCGATTGGGGGGTTGGGGCACCGCCCCCTGTCACACTCAAGGCAGGGTCGATGGGGAGGTTGCAGCGCCACCCCCTGTCACGCACAGAGCAGGGCCAATCGGGGTTGGGGAGCTCCCCCCTGTCACGCACAGAATAGGGCCGATAGGGGAGTTGGGGCACCGCCCCCTGTCACACACAGAGCAGGGCAGATCAGGGGGTTGGGGCACCGCCCTCTATCACCCACAGAGCAGGGCCAATCGGGGTTGGGGCGCCGCCACTCTCACACTCAGGGCAGGGCCGATGGGGAGGTTATAGCTCTACCCCGTCACACACAGAGCAGGGCCCGTGGGGGTGGGGGGGTTGGGGCGCCACACCCTGTCACAGAACCGCAGGGCGATCAGGGGGTTAAGGAGCTCCCCCCTATCAGGCAAGAGCAGGGCTGATCAGGGGGTTGGGGCACCTTCCCCTGTCACGAAAAGAGCAGGG
>NW_005871053.1:14575759-14595585 GCF_000147115.1 Myotis lucifugus
GGATGATGCTGTTTGCAGCTGTCACACACCCTTCAGGGTGGGGGTCCCCACTGGGTGCCTGCCAGTCTGGTGAGGGGCTGAGGGCTGTTTTCAGGCTGGTGGGTGACTGAAGCTCCCAACCGCTCCTTTTTTTCTTTCTTTTTTTATTCTGGGCCAAGGCCTCTGCTTCTGAAAGCCGGTATCTGGTTTGTTTCGGTTCTATAATCAAAACACTGTATCATCTCCAGCTCTGAGATCCCGGCCGGCTGGCTGAAAGCTGGTTTCTGGGGTTTTGTTTAGCTTCTATATTTGTTACAATGTTTCAAACTGCCAGCTCAGGTGCCGGCAGCAGCAGGCGGGGAATGTTGGAGTCCTCCTTCACTGAAGCAAGCAAGCCTCATGTTCGCTTCCAGCTGCCTGGCTGCCGGCCGCCATCTTGGCTGGCAGTTAATTTGCATATCGCTCTGATTAGCCAATGGGAAGGGTAGCGGTCGTACGCTAATTACCATGTTTCTCTTTTATTAGATAGGATATGTTAGTAGGAAATGAAAAAGCTATCCTGACCAAGTAGTAAAATTTAGGAAATTTATTTCTCACTACTTTTCACCAAATCATGTACTTTTTGCAAGCCCCTGAAGTTAGACATAGTTTACACTTGGAAGACATTAAGTATCATTGTACTTAGATTGGCTACCATAGAATGTTACAACATAGCATAACATAATATAGCATAATATAACGTAATGTGAATAACAATACAATGTAATATGACATATTATGAAATGTATTAATATGTATAATAGTATTATAATGTATGATTACCCCAGCTATAGTTATAATTCTGTGAATTCCTAAAGGCTTCACACACACATGTACACACAAGTACTACTAAAATAAAATGAAAGTACCAACCTGAAATTCTAGTACTTGAGGAAACAAAAGAACCAGTGGATGAATAACAACTTTGATAAACTTATAGGACAGCCATAAAATCAAATGCTTTAAAAAATAATAATACAGATGGATGGATGGATGGATAGGTGGAAGATAGCAGGTAATTCTGAGAGAATTCAAGAAAATGAAGAACTTAATGTCATTGATACCTGGTTTTTAGATTGTAGCAGGTGCTAATTTATTTTTATATTTCAGTGGAAGTTAAGAAGGCTACTCTATATAATAAAAGGCTTTGGAGTCAGGCTGCCTGAGCTTGAATTCTGGTCTATCATTTGTTAACTTCTTTACTCTCTAAATCTCAATTTCCTTACTGCAGGGTAGGGGTAATAATAGTAACTACCTTACAGGTTGTTTGTGAGAATTAGATAGGTTAATACAATGCTGGGTGCAAAGTAAATGCTTATCTATAATAATAAAAGTTTAATATGCTAATTAGACCGGACAGCCTAACGACCTTCTGGACGTCATTTCAGAGTCCTTCCGAATGAAGCTGCTGCGGCGGGGGCCGAGGCAGAGGTGGTTAGGGGCGATTGGACAGGCAGGCGAGCAGTTAGGGGCAATCAGGCAGGCAAGTGAGTGGTTAGGGGCAGGCAGGCAGGTGAGTAGTTAGGAGCCAGCGGTCCTGGATTGCAAGAGGGATGTCTGACTGCCTGTTTAGGCCCTATCTTGGGATCAGGCCTAAACAGACAGTTGGACATCCCCTGAGGGGTCCCGGATTGCGAGAGGGTACAGGCCGGGCTGAGGCACCCCCCCCCTTCCCCTGTGCACAAATTTCGTGCACCGGGCCTCTAGTTAAATTATAGTAGTGGTGTCTCTTGTGTAGCAACTGCTGTTGTCTCAGTTATGTAAACACTTGTCAGCTAACCAGTTACCTGAATTTGGTTTCTGCATTTAGTTTTAAATTTTTGTGCTTTTTAAAAATCCATCAGTATTTCATGAATATCCTAATTGTGCTAGCATTTTTTGTTCATTCTGTTTTCATAGAAAATCCTCATTTCTAGTATAATTTGTTGAATATTTTGAATGTTATTTTTATTTCATCCTTACAGCATGAGGCAGCAAAAGTGTTACAAGATGCTATCCATGAATTTTCTGGGACATATGAAGAATTGCGTGTTACCATTGCTAATGCAGACCTAGCTCTGGCCCAAGGAGATGTTGAGCGGGCTTTAAGCATGCTTCAAAATGTTACATCCGAACAGCCTTATTTCATAGAGGTCAAAGAAAAAATGGCAGATATATACCTGAAGCATAGAAAAGAGAAAATGTTATATATCACTTGCTATAGGTAAATGGTTATTTGAATGCATTTACCTCCTAAAATTAATTCCCAAATTTGTTTTACTTCTCTTTTAAGTGTTTTGTGGATACTTTATAGATCCTTGCCTTCATGTTCTCACTTCCTTCTCCTACCATCAACCACAGTCACTCTAGCCAAGCTACTCTCTCAAAAACATAAGCAGAGGTCCTCAAACTTTTTAAACAGGGGGCCAGTTCACTGTCCCCTAGACATTCCAAACATGCACACTGCGGGCCCGGGACGAATTGGTTGCTAAGCAGCACAGGCAGCGGTGGCAAAAACACCCGGTGGGCCGGATAAATGTTTTCGGCGGGCCGCATGTGGCCCACGGGCCGTAGTTTGAGGACCCCTGACATAAAGCATAATACTTATAATTACTTCAACCTGTGGCTCATTCTGGTTTCTCAGTTCTCCTCCCTCATCAGATGTTACTTTTAGACATCTTTCTGTTGGGGGAAGGGAACGAACAACAGTTATATGTATTAATAATTTAAGACAATTATGTAATGTAACATCAATTCAGGGGCTAGATCAGGGGTGGGCAAACTTTTTGACTCGAGGGCCACAATGGGTTCTTAAACTGGACCGGAGGGCTGGAACAAAAGCATGGATGGAGTGTTTGTGTGAACTAATATAAATTCAAAGTAAACATCATTACATAAAAGGGTACGGTCTTTTTTTTTTTTAGTTTTATTTATTTCAAACGGGCCGGATCCGGCCCGCGGGCCGTAGTTTGCCCACGGCTGGGCTAGATGGTCATGTGTAATTCCTTAATATAATAGACTAGAGGCCCGATGCATGAAATTCATGCCAGAGGCTCAGCCCTCGCAACCGAGGCTGCTTGCCTCGGCCTTCGCAGCCCCAGCTTCGTCCAGAAGGTCATCCAGAAAGATGTCCAGAAGGTCGTTTGGCTGTCCGGTCTAATTAGCATATTATGCTTTTATTATTATAGATACAGAAAAAGAATTATGGTTTAGTATATACTACACTAAGGTATGGATTACAAATGTTCCTTGGAGGAAGGAAAGGGCTTTAAAAGTTATATTGTGGCTGGCCAGTGAGCTCAGGTTGTTGAATGTCATCCCATACCCAAAAGGTGACAGGTTCGATTCCCGGTCAGGGCACATACTCAGTTTAGGATTCAAACTCCTAGTCGGGGCATGTGTGGGAGACAAACAATCGATGTTTCTCTCTCACATTGATGTTTCTCTCTCTCTCCCTTCCTCTCTCTCTAAAATCAATAAAAATAAATTAATTAAAAGTTATATTCTGATGCCCTTAGGAGTTATTGGGATACACAACACATACACACGGACATATACACACATGCACACACAGAGGTTGCTTTTACTCTTCCACCTGGACAAACAGATAAAAACACATGCACACACTCCACATAAGAGAAAAATTAACATTTTTAACTTTTGAAAACAGTAAAATACTGATGAATTAAGTTGTCAAACCAAGTCAAATTGGTTCATCTAATATATATATATATCAAAGCTCAGAAATCTGCTCAGATTCTTTTTTTTGTCTCTTTAAATCCTTTTATTTTTTAATTAAATCTTTATTGTTGAAAGTATTGACATGTCCTCCCCCTCTCTAGCCTGCTCCCATCCCTCCTCCCATGCTTAGATTCTTTGTAGGTGCTGTGTGATTCAAAGAAAGGGAGCAGTACCCCAATATAGATAGATGAACTAAAGTTTCTACATCACATTTCCTAAAGATGAGCACTATCATCTCTAATGGTGAAAGTGTTTCCAAATAGGGTTGATTTGTTTGAATGCAGTATAATATAATAGTTAAAAGCATAGGTTTCTGTTTCAGGCAGATCTGACACATTAGCTGTAGACAAACTCAGCGTCATCTGTAAAATCAAAACAATAATTCTCTTTCTCATAAGAGTTTTTGACCAAATACTAGTAAATGAGATACTATATGTTAAAGACTTAATATCACATTCTTATTTGAGTAACTTTGGTATTTTGACTTTTACTAGTTAAATCTTGCAGGTAAAAAATAAACAGGAAATACTGAAGTAGAAGACTGGATATTTTTTAAAGTAACTCATTTCAGCACATGGTTAATGCCATGAATACCAGAGCTCAAGATACATAGGAGAATAAGTGGTGTGTCTCCACCCCTCCCCCCCCACTCCATTCTTTTTGGTACCTTTACTTCCATGTCATTTCAAAATTAAACATAACAAAATATATTTCTGGATACAATTTATCCACCTGTACTCTGTTTCCTGCATTTCAGAAAATGTAAAGACTTAATGAAAAAATGATTGACCTAGCATAAACAGTCTGGTTGTGGGTATGGTGGTTTTGTTTTTTGTTTCTGTTTTTCACAGTGTTACACTGTTGGATATGTAGAAGGTACTCTGAAGGTTATTGGGTAATTGAAATAAATGTGCTTACCTTTTAGAAGAAGATATTTGTATTCAATATACTAAATAGTGTTGGTCTGATTTCCAGAGAAATTGCTGAAATAATGCCCAGCCCTCATTCTTTCCTTCTCCTTGGAGATGCATACATGAATATTCAAGAGGTAAATTTCTGATGCTACTGACCTTAGACTTTTAAAAAATCTTTGTGATTAGTATAGCATCCCAAATTAAAAGGAATTTGGTTTTCTAAATAATGTTTACTTAATATTCAAGATTCAGTCATCACAATGAAAGGAGACAACCATTACAATAAAAGCATGCTTTTCTTTTCAAATTGAGATCCAATAATTCAACACTATCATTATTTAAAATAGAGATGGTATCAGAAGCAAGTTAAGAGGATCCTTTAAACAGAAGGATGAAGAGAACTATTAGCTATGTGGTGTTTTCTTCAAAGGGAAGCAGTACTCTGACTCTATCTGGCTTTTGTGATGACTGCCAGAAATGAAAAGTCAAGAACTTTTCTCAGATTATTATTTATGAAGGCAAGAGACAATTAACATGGGTGGGAATATACTGATAAGTTATACCTATGCTGGTGACTGTCACCTTTCTGAAATTATTAAGGTTTCTAGACTTAAATATATGCTTTATTAATCTTATTAAATATTCCAAATGAAAAACATAATTATATAAATGTTGCCATTAGTGGAATCCAGCCAACCTCTTTATCTATTGCCTATTTTTTGTGTCTGTCAACATTAGCCTGAAGAAGCCATAGTAGCATATGAGCAAGCATTAAATCAAAACCCAAAAGATGGAACACTGGCAAGCAAAGTTGGGAAAGCACTTGTGAAAACTCATAACTATTCAAAGGCAAGTACTTTATAGTTTAAAATATATTTATTGGGTCAAATTTTTCAAAGTCTGCTCTATGATAGGCCTTCAGCAAACACCGTTTGTATCTTGATGGTTGTAAAACTCCAAATTTGTGTCCACGAGCTGGAATTTGTGCTAAAGGCTTTCTCTTGTCTCAAATTCTTGTTCACTGCATTTTGCAAAGACTGTTTGGACTAAAGTTTACTTCAGGCCTCATCTTACACCTAAATTCTTAATCACTAAACCAGTTGCTATTAACATCTCTTTCATTATATGACAAAGCATAATAGATGTCCTTTCTCTGGAATGAATTTTGGTAAGCTATGTGCTTTGAGGGTTGGGTTTGGTTTTTGTTAGTTTGTTTGCCTCTTAGAGAAAATGGATATTCTTTAGTTGTATTTTTGCTCTATTCCTGGTAACTGTTGAACATTTATATAACAGCTAGCAAAGTATTTGCATTTGATAAAGTTCACTGGCTTCTGGAATAAAACCATTAATTTTTTTTTCACCAAGCACTCTGTTAATAAGCTACTTATACAAGAAATGCTAGTTGCCTTGTGTGATGTTTGATTCTCTGAGGAAAATGGCATAGTTAACTGGTAGTGCAGACACATGCCTAAGCTTCTCCGTGTTGTTTTCAGTTATGTGTATGTTTTAAATCTGTGTAAGTTACCTATGCTTGAATGCCATTCTCATTGCCTCTTTCTTCCTAACCAAAATGGATTTTGTTTAGGCAATCACTTACTATGAAGCTGCACTGAAAAATGGACAAAATTATCTTTGCTATGACCTGGCAGAGCTTTTATTAAAATTGAAGTGGTATGACAAAGCAGAAAAAGTCCTTCAACATGCTCTAGCTCATGAACTTGGTATGAAAATATTCCTGATTTGAAAAAAAGTACACCTGATATACCTTATCTTTTTTATTTTTGTATTATATAAATGTGTATTTGTATTCCCAGTATTTTATATGTGAAGTTGTTTATTTCATTGATCTGAATATCACTCTATTAAAATAAGATATTTGAAAAATCTACAACAGATTTATGAAACAGTTAATTGTGTTACAGAAAGATACTTCCCAAAATGATGTAAAGGAAAGTTCTTTTAAATTGCATCTATGTCTGATGTTTAAACAAATAAACATTTTTATTATAAGTTTTTTAAAAATGTATTTTTATTGATTTCAGAGAGGAAGAGAGAAAGAGAGAGAAACAGAAACATCAATAATGTAACATTAAAGAAATAATTTAAATAAACCACTTTAAACAGACTGGCACAGACCACGTACTTCTTAAATGGTGGAAGAAACATATTTCTGTTAATTATTTAGGGTTCTTTTACTACTCTTAGATCACAAAGTAATAATACTAAATATTTAAATCGCACTTAACCACATGCCACACTTTATTTTAATTGCTTTGCATATGGTAACTTACGTTGTACTTATTAACTTTAAATATTATACGAGAACCCTATGAAATAGGTACTATTATTTCCCCTCTTTTTCACATGGAAGGGAGGCACAGAATAGTTAAGTACTTGTTCAAGGTTAAATAGCTAATAAATGATGACGCCTAAATTTGAAACCAGACTGGTTGGCATCACAATTGGTGTTCTTACTGGTTACGATTCATAGCCTATCAAATAATCTATTATTTTAAAAAACAGCACTTCTTCATTACATGCAGCAGATATTCTATCTTATCTTTTAACTAGAGGCCTGGTGCATGAAATTCATGCACAGAGGGGTGTCCCTCAGCCCAGCCTGCACCCTCTCCCAATCTGGGACATCCCTCTCACAATCCGGGACTGCTGGCTCCTAACCACTCGCCTGCCTGCCTGCCTGATTGCCCCTAACCACTTCTGCCTGCCAGCCTGATTGCCCCCTAACTGCTCCCCTGCCAGCCTGATTGATGCCTAATTGCTCCCCTGCCAGCCTGGTCACCCCCAACTGCCCTCCCCTGCTAGCCTGGTCGCCCCAACTGCTCTCCCCTGCCGGCCCGATTGCCCCCCACTGCCCTCCCCTGCCGACCATCTTGTGGCAGCCATTTTGTGATGATGTGGGGGCGTCACGTGAGGGCGCGAGGGCCACCTAGGCTTTTATTAGTATAGATGACTTCAATAAGCAGAAATTTTATATACTTAAGAACAAAAATTGAAATTATTAACTAAGTTATTATATTGTAACTTCTAAATATATGTCTTAAAAAAAACCTCCAGTTTTTACCCAGTTCTTTATTTTTTTCTTCCAAGCTATTTGTATCTTGTAAAACAAAAACAAAAAAAAACAAGCATGGCCATTCCTCAGTTAACTGACTGAAAATTTTTTAACTTTGTTCACTATTTTTCAAAACCATTCTTTCCAAAGACCATTTTTTAAACTGGTTGAAAAATGTAAGCATTTGTTTAAAATTAATATTTTCCCCCAATGTATTCAATTCTTTCATAGTAAATGAATTGTCAGCTGTCATGGAAGATGGACGTTTGCAAGTTCTTCTAGCAAAAGTTTACAGTAAAATGGAAAGACCTGGTGATGCAATCACTTCATTACAACAGGTAAATGCATTTGTTTGTGAGGGTGGTTGTAGGTGGAGGATGGATGCAGAAGGAAATATGCCACATGTAAGAGTAAACCAATCTCTTTTGACCCATCATTCACAGAAAATAAGTCAAAGTGGAAATGATTGAATGCCTATGGATTATACAGTTTAAATATATTATTGCTAATTATTATACCAAATAGGGAAGTTGATTTTTTAATTCTGTTTTACAGCTGAGGAAGTTTGGTTTAAAGCTTTTGTGAAGTCATATAATAGGTGGGACTTGACATGAATTTTTTTTCTTCCTTTATATCTTCTTTAATTTATTTTAATATTTTGTTGTTTACACTGTAGGGGTTTTGCACACTTTTCCTTTGAACTGTTCCCTAAGTAGCTGATATTTTTAATGATTTTTCCATTTCTAGTTTGCTAACAATTTTTTATAAATTAAATTTTATCATAATTCACTTTATACATCTATCAGGATACTCATGTGACTTTTCTCCTATTTTTTTTTCTGTAAATGTGATATATAAAATTGATTTTCAGATGTTAAATCACCGTGATAGCCCTGAAATATGTCATTTTTTGTAGTTTTTTTAAAACAATAACTGGAATTTAAAGATATTAGCTAGTATTTTGTTCAAGATTTGTATATCTATGTTCATGAAAGATACTGATCTATAGACTAATGCTATTTTTTTAACATTTGGAACAATTTGATATTAAAACCATTGGTACTTCAAGGCTTCTTGATGGAAGATTTTTATTAATGGATTCAACGTCTATAATGGATCTTAGAGTGATCATTTTAAAATTTCGCTTATGTTGGTTTAGATGGCTATATTTTTAAGCAATTTTTTATTTCATTAAATTGTCAAATTAATTGACATATTTGTTCATTATATCTTAACTGTTGAAAATCTGGAAATACTGTAGAAATATCTTCTTTTATATTCCTGATATTGGTCATTTTCCTTCTGTTATTAATGATCAGTTATGCCAGGGGCTTATTATAATAATACTAGAGGCCTGGTGCACGACATTTGTGCACTGGAGGAGGGGTGTCCCTCTGCCCAGCCTGCACCCTCTTCAATCTGGGACCCCTGATGAGAGGTGCTGGACCGGCAGTTGGACATCCCTCTCACAATCCGGGACTGCTGGTTCCCAACTGCTCACCTGCCTGATTGCCCCTAACCACTTCTGCCTGCTAGCCTGATCACCCCCTAACCACTCCCCTCCCAGCCTGATTGACGCCTATCTGCTCCCCTGCTGGCCCAGTCGCCCCCAACTGCCCTCCCCTGCGGCCATCTTGTGGCTGTGGGCACCACCATCTTTGAGGATGGGGCAGTCAATTAGCATATTCCCTCCTTATTGGCTGTGGGTGCCGCCATCTTTTCGACAGCGTGGGGGTCAATTATCATATTCCCTCTTTATTAGATAGGATTCTCAGAGAACCAACTTTTTCCTTTTCTGGCTTGATGAATGTTTGCTTTTTTACCTCACTAAATAGTTTTCTCTACTATCTTTGGATATGGTTTACTAATCTTTTTCTAGACTATTGAAATACTCCATTAGGTAGTAACATAGGCTGGGTTAGCCTTTGTTCTTTTCTTATTTATTTAAGGTAATAAATTTATCTCTAAGCATTGCTTTAGATACACCCCACAAGTCTATTATTGTTCAGTTTATAATATTTCCTTACTTCTACTTTGATCACTTCTTTGACTCATGGGTTATTTATAAGTATAGTGTTTATCCAGGGATCTCACTTCTAGGAACATATCCTAAGAAGACTGAAACACTAATAAGAAAGAATATATGCACCCATGTGCTCATAGCAGCATTATTTACAATAACTAAGATGTGGGAACAGACCAAGTGCCCATCAGTAAATGTGTGGATAAAAAAAGCTGTGGTACATTTACACAATGGAATAGTATGCAGTAGTAAAAAAACAGGATCTCTTACTCTTTGAGAAAACATGGAAGGACCTGGAGAATATTATGCTAAGCAAAACAAGCCAGTCAGAGAAAGACAAGTTTCACATGATTTCACTTACATGTAGAATCCAATGAACAAAATAAACTGTTGAATAAAATAGATCCAGAGACATGGAGACTGAAGATTCTAAGAGGAAAAGGGGGTTGGGTGGGTGGAAAGAGGTTAACCAAGGATCTTATATGCATACTAGAGGCCCAGTGCATGACATTTGTGCACTTGGGGAGTGGGGGATACCTCAGCCTGGCCTGCCCCCTTTCACATTCCAGGAGCCCTCAGGGGATGTCCAACTGACAGCTTAGGCCCACTCCCCAGTGTTAAGCGTCTGCTCCTGTGTTAAGCGTTTGCCCCCTGGTGGCCAGTGCGTGTCATAGTGACTGGTCGTTCCACCATTCAATTGATTTGCATATTACCCTTTTATTATATAGGATATACATAATCCATGGACACAGACAATAGTGAGGTGGAGGACTGAGGAGGGGATAGGAATGAGAAGGAGGAGATCAATGGGGGAGGGGTGAAGGGAACATCTGTAATACTTTGAACCATAAAGATAAATTTTAAAAAATTTAAAGTGATAACTATTGCATATGGAAATAACATAGTAAGCACTTAATATATGGCAGTTATTTTTCACAGCATATAGTTATAAATATGGTTTGAAGTAAAATCTGTTTATGTATAAAAAATAAAAGTAATAGTGCTCAATTTCCAGGCAGTTCCATTTTTTGTTATCTTTTTTATAATTATTTCTAGTTTAATTTTGCTGTGGTCAGACATGGTTTGAATGATTCAGCCCTTTGACATTTGTTAAAGCTTGCTTTATGCCCTACATTGTAATCAATTTTGGTACAGTTTCCATGTGGATCTTAAATAATGTTGTTGACTGGGTCATTTGTTCATTGATTTGCCCCACATCTTCGCTGAGCTTGAAGTAGAACATAGAGCATCTCACTATTTTTGCTTTCTAGAATACCACTCTTTTGACCTCATTTTCATGTACCCAGAAGAGTTTTGCATTCTGTGCAACTTATTTATCAAATGTTTTGGTTTTGAGCTTTAGCTAACAGAAGTTCTAATTCTTTAATTGCAGGAAAATTCTAGGGGAAATCACTTTTTAGCAAATTATCTTTTCTGTGAAAAACATCTAAGTAAATCAGAAATAAAGAATCTATATGCCATAAAACACTTAACAATTTTATAATTTTATAAAATTTTAATTGATAAGTACAGACTTATATTTGGTTATGCTTCTTTCACTTAATATTCATTTCTGTGGATTTTACCAGCATGTCTATGTAGCTACAACTCCATCATATAAAAGTAAAATTTCATGAAACAGTCTTAACCTTCACCAAATGCTGTATCTAATAATATTCTCTAGTCCTTTCTCTTTCATTTCCAGAAAAATGCTTATTATAATGTCCTAAGTTAATGTTAGGACCTGTGATTCCAAAACATACTCAGCTTTAGACCAGCTTCATTAAACACCAGTTGTCAACCAGCATTTTGACAGGGGTCTCCAAAAGGGCTCCCTGTGTGTAGCATAATGTGTGGCAGATGGTGAACATTCACTGTTTGTTACATGAACACATGAATGCATTAGTGAATGATTAGCTCAAAGTTAAATTTTATTGTGCAGGCTTAAAGCACAGGAGTTCTCTGTCACTTATTAAAGGAAGGTCTCAGTGTGTCAGAAAACAGATCTGTGGGTGGAAAGGCTAATGTTCTTCTAATTTAGCAACCTTCTCTACATTCTTACCCTGAGGAAGACCCCAGCCTTCCTTCTGGTTGTCTGTGAACAGTGTAGGACCATATGTATGTATACACCAAAAATTGATTAGCCATTTTCCATTCTTAGACATTGGGCTATTTCAGAGATTTTTTTGTTTTACTTTTGCTGTTTCTTCGTTTTTACAACAAATAACAGAATGCTTTTTTTTTTCTTTATAACAAATAACATGTTTTAAGTCATTTCCTCAATACCTTTCAAAGAGTGGAACATTTTTTCCAAATGTTGGTTTTATGGTTGTATTGTTCCCTAGTGAGCTTCCTGCACATGTCCTTATAACAGTGGGAAAGACTCAGTGATTTTTAGTACTTCAGTTGAAAAGTATAGGCATGCTGGCTCATTTGTGAACAAGTGCATGTTTAAGACCTCAACTAAGATATTTTCTTTGGGTCAGAATTTGTTAGCTCAAGGGCCAATAATGCTTTAATAAATCTTCTATAAAGTTTATATTGTGTGTTCATATTGAGAATTTGTTAGTTTCTACTTCTTTTTAAAAAAAATCCTTTTTATCCTTATTTTTTCCTAGGCTAGAGAATTACAAGCTCGGGTACTAAAACGTGTTCAGATGGAACAACCAGATGCAGTTCCTGCACAGAAACATTTAGCAGCTGAAATTTGTGCAGAGATTGCAAAACATTCTGTTGCTCAGCGAGATTATGAAAAAGCAATTAAGTTTTATAGAGAAGCGCTTGTTCATTGTGAAACAGATAATAAGGTCAGAACCTTCATAAAAATTTAAGCACCTTTTTTTCCAGATGTCATCTAATTTCTCCAAATGTAAAATTCGTATCAGCTTATTAAAAAAGATTTGAAAAGAAATATAACAAAAATACAAGTTAAAAATTAATACTGTGTCTAGAAATCCTTCAAAATAGTTATGCCTTTAATAATATTAGAATCTAAAAATTATGATGGAATAAATGACAAAGTAAATCTGTAAGCTCTTTGATGTTCAATATTCATTTGTGTTTTAGTAATTACTTTAAAACAACTTCTCAGTCTCAAATAAGTATCTGGCTCTAGATGACTCAATTCAGCTTACTACACAGCCCTTGTACACCTCTTTTTAAATTACTGGATATGCAGAAATGACTAGATTGAATCTCTTAACTCAAATGGCACAGTTTGGGAGTAAATGTAAAGGTAATATTGATGTAGAAAGCATATACTGTATAAACTAAAAGTGTAATTTCTCAGATGTTGATAGATTAAATTTTTTTCTTAGAAATCTCTAAAAATAGCTAAATACTTAAATAAGTGATGTATAACAAAAGGCAATCGTATTCTAGAATTTAAAGTTAAGGATTGAGCATTTTGAAGTTAATACAATTCTTTCAGATATAAGGCAAAAATAACCTTTTTTAAGGCATTACCAAATAGGCACCTGGTTCCATGATGGCTGAAGGAGCTATAATTCTAGTTTCAGTATAAAGCATACCTTGGGAATTGTCTGTTTCAGGCTTTTTATTTTACAAATGAGAAAACAGGTTCTGAGAGGTAAGAGAGACTTGGCCCCATCATGGGAAATCTTGGACCAGAATCTAATTTCCCGATTTAAGCCAGTGTTCTTTTCACAATGTTTTGTGTCTCTCTACTTTTCAAGTGAGTTAACACCCATTTTTCCTTTTTTTTTTCCTCAGGTATAAGAGAAAAGAAAGATGAGTGTGCCTATAGTTTTCCTATCTATCATGCTTGGCATTTTTACTCCGATAACTTTGATCAACTAAAGGTTAATCTGTGTGCAGACAATGTCCTCAGGCACTGTTTATTCCAGTCTCTCACTAATCGTGCCCTGATTGTCCATAGATAATGTTGGAGCTGGCACGATTATACCTGGCACACGATGACCCTGAGGCCTGCCTGCGGCACTGTGCCCTACTTCTCCAGAGTGACCAGGACAATGAGGCTGCCACCATGGTTAGTCCCAGAGTCTTCAGTTCTGTAAGGCGGCTGTGTTTTAGGATCCACGGGGGAGTGTCACCCTTTACCCATAAAACTAATGCTAAACGAGAGGCCTGCCTCGTGTTGGCTTTTGGAAGAAATAACATTTTTAATATTTTACCAAAGAAGACTAAGATTCTTTTTTTATTTTATAAGAACGGTAAACCTGTTTTTCTAAATAAGGCCTGATTTGCTGTCGTGGGCCTAGTTAAATTTTCTTTATGCGTAAGAGGATGTGTGATCAGTCATGCGGTAAAGTCATAATTTGCTAAAGACTGACTTTTAAGTACTCAGACATGCTGGACTAATTTATAAGTTGCAGTGGGACTTTTGGAGTTACAGAAAAAACTTCCTTTATTGTTTTAAGATGGTGAGTTTTAAACAGAACTTTTTTTTTTTTCATTTTTACTGGGGCTGAGGTATTTGTTAGCTTTTCAAATAGCTATATAGATGACAGTCTGTGAGGTTTATTCAAGGTTACTACAAATGTGACTAGAAATGTAAGAAGTCTCCCTTTAAGACATATGATAAGAAAATCTCAATAGGTCTTGCTTATTTGAAATTCCTTTGAAATATTAAGAATTTAAGAGTGTTGTTGTTTTTAATCTTGTCATTTTAACAAGCCCAATGAGGCATCTTTCTATGATGGCACATAGAGTGTGCAATTTCCTAAAATTTCTGCTTTTAATATAACCACTTGAAGCATATTTTTCTGCTAAAATTCAGTTTGCGAACAGAGAATTCTGTTCACATCCTGATAACCTTCTGTTACACTGATCTCAGGGCTAATCCGTGTCAGGGGCTCCTTTCTGTAAACTTCCCTCCTGTTTTCAAACGTGTCCTCCTAGTGCTAAGTCTTGATGGGAGGAATATGCTTTGTAAGATATATGGCAATATTTTTAGATCCAACTTTTACTTTTATAGATGATGGCAGATCTCATGTTCAGGAAGCAGGACTATGAACAAGCAGTGTTTCATTTACAACAGCTTTTAGAACGCAAGCCAGGTAAATATTCATTGATTGTATTGGCTAATGCACTCAACTCCCTTTCTCCTCTTGGCTGTTATGCCATATCTGCCTTGGGTTCTAGACTCTATTTTATCCCTTTCTCCTTTTCTGAATGACTGTTTAAGATAGTGCACATAATATTTTCATTCTTTCTGTTTTAAGCTGTTCCCATCCTATCTAATAAAGAGGTAATTGACCATCACTCCAACACACAAGATGGCCGCCCCCATGTGGACACAAGATGGCCAGCAGGGGAGGGCAGTTGGGAGGAACCAGGCCTGCAAGGGAGGGCAGTTGGGGGGGACCCAGGCCTGCAGGGAAGGGCAGTTGGGGGCAGACCCATGCCTGCAGGGGAGGGAAGTTGGGGGGACCGAGGCCTGCAGGGGAGGGCAGTTAGGAGGGGCCGGGCCTGCAGGGGAGGGCATTTAGGGGTGACCAGGCCTGCAGGGGAGGGCAGATAGGGGCAATTGGGCAAGCAGGGGAGGGCAGTTAGGCATCGATCAGGCTGGCAGGGGAGTGGTTAGGGGGTGATCAGGCTGGCAGACAGAAGCAGTTAGGGGCATTCAGGCAGGTAGGCAGGCGAGCGGTTGGGAGCCAGCAGTCCTGGATTGTGAGAGGGATGTCCCAGATTGGAGAGGGTGCAAGCTGGGCTGAGGGACACCCCCCCACCCCTCGCACAAATTTCGTGCACCGGGCCTCTACTATTGCAATATTTCCCTTTGAGCCAATAATCCAACCTGATGTCTTTAAAAAAACAGACCTGTCCCCTTGTGTGTACATGTGTGTCTAAAAAACAGACCTCTCCCTTTGTATGTGTATGATATGTTTTTAATGATCTTAAAGAGAGAAATATCAATGTGAAAAACATTGATCAGTTGCCTTCTATACATGCTGACTGGGGATTGAACCCAAAACATTTTCAGTGTATGGGATGACGCTCCAACCAACTGATCCACCTGGCTTGGGCCCCTTGTTAATATTTTTAAGCCATTGATGACAATATTACCCTCACATGAAAGATTTGAAGAAGCACTCATCTAGAAGATGAATTTTGTCTCACCCAGCATCTCTCCAAAATAGCAATAACATAATTAGCTTAGTAGACTGGCTACTTTGGACTGTTCATAAGCACATATAAAATGAATTATTTATAAATTCAGTATAATAACCTTGTACTGCAAAAGTACCAAGTGACACAAAACCACACCTCCAAGCCTATACATGGTTTTTTCCTTTTGCCCATAATGAATTTTTTTAAAATATATTTAATTGATTTTTTACAGAGAGGAAGGGAGAGGGATAGAGAATTAGAAACATTGATGAGAGAGAAACATCAACCAGCTGCCTCCTGCACATCCCCTACTGTGGATGTGCCCGCAACCAAGGTACATACCCTTGACCGGAATCAAACCTGGGACCTTTCAGTCCGCAGGCTGATGCTCTATCCACTGAGCCAAACCAGTTAGGGCCCATAATGAATTTTTCCATCCTCATTCTTCCGCTATGTCTTTCCCTACACATAATCCAAAATATACACCTTTCACCAAATAAAAATCCCAACCTACTGCCACCACCAACATAAAATATCTCATGTGATGCTGAGTAGGGTGACCACCTACCTTGATTTGCCTAAGACTGAAGGGTCTCCGGGAAGACAGGGCTTTCAATGCTAAAACTAAAAAAGTCTCAGAAAATCAGGATAAGTTGGTCACACTAATAATGAATCACTTCACTCATGCCTCTTTATCACATAATTCTATTATTTTTCTGAAAGTATTTGTGCATATATTTGTCATCTCCATTAAACTGCAAACTCCAAGTTTGCAGGGATCATCTCACATCCATCTGATATCCCCACCATCAAACACGTTGTGGTGTAAAGCACACAGATGGTACAAAGTAAACGTTTATTGGTTGAATGGATTGGTGAATGGCTGTGCAATACTAAGTCATTTAAAAATGCAAAATAAGTAAGTTTTTACTGCCTATGTCAGCGGTTCTCAACCTGTGGGTCGCGACCCCTTTGGCGGTCGAACGACCCTTTCACAGGGGTCGCCTAAGACCATCCTGCATATCAGATATTTACATTACGATTCATAACAGTAGCAACATTACAGTTATGAAGTAGCAACGAAAATAATTTTATGGTTGGGTCACAACATGAGGAACTGTATTTAAAGGGCCAGAAGGTTGAGAACCACTGGCCTATGTGATATTTTATGTTTTGAATCTTGTGTTCTATTTGATTTCTAATAGGACTTTACAAACTCATCCACTGATCTGCTTTGTCAGAATTAATTCTAAAACCTATGATCTACTTACTTTATGTGTGCATTATTCCTCACCCTCAGTAGCACATTGAATACTTTAAAGTAAGGCTGTGTTTTAGCTTACTTGAGAAATGTACTGTCCAATTTGACTTAACCTTGCTGGTTAAAAATTCTCCTTATAGATCTAATTACTGCTCTCTTGAAAGATTACACTTTTTCACTCACAAAATCTCCAAATCCTCCCGAGTTCTCCTCTGCCCTCACAGCAATTGATTAACAAGTCCCATCAGTCCTGTCTGTTTAATAGCTAAGTGTCACATCCAGTCTCTCTTCTCCTAGCCCACGGCTCTAATTAAGGCCTGTGTCACTTCTCACCCAGATTAGTGCAATTTCCCTACTGATCTTCCAGCCTCTAGGTTCTTGCAGCTCTGTCTCATGATAGGACTGCTATATGAATTCTAAAAACCAACAACCACCCCAAACATGTCATTAGGATGTACTGTTCTTACCCCCTTGCGTGCTGCAGTAAACGGAAAAGGTTGTCTCACAGCCAGACTTGCCCTGCACAATCACATCAGCCCTCCTAAATTTTACAGTTGGAGTTTAGGTTATCTATACAGAGACTGTTTCTAGAATATGTTGGTCCTAGGAATGATTGAAAAGTAAGTTACAGCAAATGTGCATTTTTGTCTATTTGCCTACAGACCCTGTCTCACTATGATCTGACCAACCCACCCTTTATCGTTTGATTGATCATCCGGTTGTCCACACAGTCTCTTTAGGGATTATAACCCCAGAGGCGTTCCTTTGTTTACATTGTATTTCATTTAAAGTAAACTATACTTTTTAAAGTAGGATTATAACCATTAAAACAAAAGATATAAAATGTGTCTATATCTGAAATATTCTTTGTTTGTAGATAATTATATGACATTATCTCGCTTAATTGATTTCCTAAGAAGATGTGGAAAACTTGAGGATGTTCCAAGATTTTTCTTAATGGCTGAGAAACGTAACTCCAGAGCAAAATTGGAGCCAGGATATCAGTACTGTAAAGGACTGTATCTTTGGTAAATCTATTGGCAAATAAATCCTACGTAATAATTTTTTTCCTCATTGTGAATAAAGTAGAATATGCATTTCTTTGTTTTGAAAGATATCTACATTTTAGAATATGTTTATTTATCAAACAAACTATAAATGATTTAAAGTTTATAGTCAGTGATTGAAATAAGTCATTTTTTTAACATTTAACCAGGTATACTGGAGAACCAAATGATGCCCTTCGACATTTTAATAAAGCTCGGAAAGATAGTGAATGGGGCCAAAATGCCCTTTATAATATGATAGAAATCTGTTTGAATCCAGACAATGAAACTGTCGGAGGTGAAGTGTTTGAAAATCTAGATAGAGACCTGGGGTGAGTAGTGTTTGACAAATTACTCTTTTTTAAGAAACACATTGAAGATAATAAGCAAGGACACCTTACAAAAGAGAACTAAATTCTAGGGTAGCACTAATGAAGGGTTAGATTAAAAAAAAATCATAGCTAGAATAACTGTTCTCTGTAGCAAGCATGAATTACTTTTAGTAGGTTTCCTAAATCAGAAGAAACTTATACACTCCCCTACTCTGTGAAAAACAGGTACATTATAGAATTTGATCACTTTCACAAAACTGTCCACCCAATAATAGTAACTCTTTAAGAGATGGTGGTTATATGCCATACCCTTGTTTCTGTATACTCTATATGCATTGTCTTATTTATTCCCTACAGCAGTATTGTGAAATTAGCTCAGAGTTAACTTGTCTAATGTGATAGAGTTAGTAAGTGGTGGGGGCAAGATTTGGGCTGAGTTCTACCTGACTTCAAAGCCACTGTGTACACTGCTGTTAAGTGGTTATATTTCTACGAACCTGTATTTGTTGCTTGTCCTCTCCTTAAATTGGGCAAGGTATGGTGGGGGGTGCATAAGTATGTAAATATGTAAGGTATAGGGGTAGTTTCTACCTTCAGAAACATGTAATTTACCTAGGAGACAGGACAGTATCTGAAAGCATTCAATCTCTGACGAAACAGATCTTAAGTGTTACAGGAATTCATAGAACTCATAGCAGTGCAAAGCAATCAAGGGGAGTTGTATAAGGGAACGGGAGTAAATTAGAACCAGAATGCTGAGACATTTCAATGACAGATTTGAAGGCTTGGATTCTAGAGACCATGGCAAGTTTTAGAGTAGGGACAGACATGTTTGTCTTATGTTTGTTTTGAAGAGGCTAAGGTAAACTACTGTTAGGTGTCTATAGGCTATTCTTCAGCAAGTAGTTGAAAATATAAAACTAGAACTCAGAAAGGAGGCCATAGCCGGAGATACAGATTTGGAGGACATGTGCACAGAGTGGATGGTTGGAACCCCATGAATGGCCTCTCTGCAAGTAGAATGTAGTAAGAGAAATCTGAGAACTAAATTTTGGGCATGCTAACATTTAAGGGGACTGGAGGAGGAAGGGAAGTCAGAAAAGGCCAATCAGTGTGGTGGAAAGAGAACCAAAAAATGTGTAATGTTACAGAGTGAAGGGAGGGGAACTTTGAAGAAGGTAGTCAGCAGTGTGAAATGTTTTAGAGGAGATAAAACATAAGCCCTGAGAAAATGACCAATGTCTTTATTGAATGGGCTTTGAGAATTTAATTTTCTTTTATTAATTTATATATATATTAATATATATATACATATATATGTGTGTATGTATATATATGTATATGTA
>NW_005871053.1:14595685-14666842 GCF_000147115.1 Myotis lucifugus
CACACACAGAGAGAGAGAGAGCGAGCTGGGTGTGGATATGTGTTTAAAAAATAAGAAAAATGCTAGTACATATTTAAACTGTCATTGCACTTAAAATTTACAACCCTTTGACAGATATATAGTTTCTAAGCATCTGATAAGGAACTGAATGAGGAAAATAAAATAGACTTTTTATATGTCTGACAAACTTAGATTCAAATCCCAGGTTTACCATTTATTAGTTGTGTGACCTTTGACAAATTATTTCACCTGTTTAGGCCTTAGTTTTCTCACATATAAAATGGATTCAACATAGATTGAATGACATAATCCAGTGCTTAACACATAGTAGGTGCTTCAGTGATGTTAGTTACTTTTTGCTGCCTCTTTTCTTTTTCTGAATAGATACACCACTGATAATAGGATAATTCTACTTATTCTTAATTCTAGTTTTATATTAGCTAGAATGATAATACCACATGTATTGTCCAAATTTTATCTTCACATTAGAGTGAATAAATGTTTAATGGTATTTTTTTGAATCTATATTAATTTTGTTTAAAAAACACTTTATAACTGTGCTTTGTACTAGAAGAAAATGAGTGACATTCTTCAAAAGGATTACTTATAAATTGATGACAAAAAAAGAAACCATATGTACCCTAAATCTCATTTCATTCTCAATGAATTTGACTTTGTGAGTAGCAGATATAAGAGATTTATTTTTTATTGAATACAGTAATTCAACTGAGAAGCAAGAGTCTATGCAATTAGCAGTAAGAACGGCAGAAAAACTCCTTAAAGAACTAAAACCTCAGACTGCTGAGGGTCACGTACAGCTTCGAGTACTGGAGAACTATTGCCTGATGGCTACCAAGCAGAAATCTAATGTTGAGCAAGCATTGAATACCTTCACCGAAATAGCAACATCTGAGGTTCGTAGATCTTCTTTTTCAACTTCTTATGTTATGTTTCTACTAGAGTCCTGGTGCACGAATTTGTGCATGGGGGGCGTCCAGTCCACCTGCGGGGGCCGGAGGGGACCATGGGAGGTCGGCCGTCCCCACCCCTGATCAGGGTAGGGGGGGATCAGGGAGCTGGGCTGGTGGGGGGGAGGGGCTGCAGGAGGTTGGCCAGCCTCCTGGTCATTCCGGTCGCTTGGCCTTTATATATATAGATGATGGTATAGAAATATGTGTTTTGATTAGTTGTTTGTTTTCTGAAAATTGAATTAATTACTTACTAGTATTAAAAATTAGACATATAGCCCTGATCCGTGTGGTTTGGTTAATTGGGCATTATCCAGTGCACATTGAGGGGTCCCTGGTTTGATTCCCAGTCAGGGCACATGCCCAAGTTGCATGCTCAATTCCCGGAAAGGGGCATTCAATGTTCCACTCACATCAATGTTTCTCTCTCTCTCCCTCTCCCTTCCTTTCTCTCTATAAAATTCAATTTTTTTTAATTAGGTATATAGTTTGGCATAAATTGACACAGTGTACCTTTGTCTCCAGAGAGACACTGTCACTGTTTTTATGTGTTTATCACTGTCAGGATGGTGAATTCTGGAGAAAGGAAATTCTTCAAAAGGGCATAAATTAATTCTCAAGGGAACAGCTTTATCCCTGGAGAAGTCCTGTGTTGTTGATGTAGCCTAGCTTAAGTTACTAAGGGAAAATAAACACCTGGCTGCCTGCATTGCTCACCTTTTCACTTACGTGAATTTGAAAATTTTCCAAATGTAAGGCTAAGTGAGATCAATACTGACAACCTGTATCATGCAAATAACGACATTGATCTCTAGCAACACTGAAATAATTCCTACATCATTATTATTATTGTTATTATTATTATTATATTAAAGGCTTCCTCTTTTCCCCACTCAGACCCACCGTCCTTCTCATTCTCTGGTGTTCTATTTTCCGTTCCTCAAATGGTACTGTATTTCTTTAATTACTTGATATTAAGGAAGGAACTCTAGGCACCCACCCCATTAGCAGTTGGTAATAACTAGTTCTAAGCATACTCATTAGGTTTCATGTTCTTCACTCGATAATGTTGCAGGCCACTCATAAGTTTGTATCTGTCATAAGATTTACAGAGTTTTGCTGTGTTTTCTTGTGGTTCAGAAGTCACTGTGGTAACAATAAACCACCAAGGACCCCCACTGTGACCCTTTCCCCCTGCCTCCCAGACCTTGAAGGGATTTGGGGAAACCCATAGCCCCATTTGCTATTTGGTTCCAAGTGTCCTAGGTGGCACTGTATTACCATCTCAGCCACCCTTGGAACAGACAGCGAGATAGCATCAGCAGCAGCCCCATCCTGGAGCAGAGCCTTCTGCTGCCATTGAAGTAATGTTCCCTGGGGTTGCGCTCATTGGAATTGGCTGTGAGGCAGCAGGTGATGACAGTGGCTGACTGAACTGAGACCAGAAATAGGACTGTCATGTCAGACCAAGAAAATGTGTAAGAACATGATGAAGCACCATTTCAAGTAAGGTGTCACAGCCACCAAATGTGAAGGAGCATCCTAGCATGTAATGCAGGGGTGGGGAACATCTGGACCGCAGGCCACATAAGGCCCACAAAATCATTTGGTCTGGCCCTACTAAGGCATTACGGGTGAGTTAATTAAAAGTTTGGATAAATATAGCAGGCTAATTGTTAAGTTGATAATTTTGTATGGTCTGTGAATGATATTATAAATATCTAAATGGCCCTTGGCAAAAAAAAAAGGTTCCCCATCCCTGAATGTAATCAGAGTTTAAACTGTGGGATCTGAGAAAGAACACAAAAGCAGCAAGTGACATCACAGCTATTTCCTAGAAAGACGATCAGTTTTTGTGTAGGTGAGACTACAATATTTTTTTTTCATTCTTACATATGTGATTAGTAATATACTCTCCTCAAATCTGTTTACTGACCGAACTGTCCAAAGACTGGTATGTGCACTGAAGTTTCATAAGCAACAAATTTTATCTTGCACTTTTTTCGTTTAACTCATAGGCTGTATATCCTATATAGTAAAAGGGTAATATGCAAATCGACCAAATGGCAGAATGACCAGTCGCTATGATGCACACTGACCACCAGGGGGCAGACACTCAATTCAGGAGCTGCCCCCTGGTGATCAGTGCGCTCCCACAGGGGTAGTGCCTGCTCAGCCACAAGCTGGGCTGATGGCTGGCAAGTGCAGCGGCCCACCTCCGTGGTAGCGCTAAGGATGTCCAACTGCGGCTTAGGCCCACTCCCCGCGTAAGTGGACCTAAGCGGTCAGTTGGACATCCCCCAAGGGCTCCCGGACTGTGTAAGGGTGCAGACTGGGTTGAGGAACCCCCCACCCCCACCCCCAGTGCACAAATGTCGTGCACCGGGCCTCTAATATTAACTGTAATGAATATTGATTAAGCAGCCAGTGAGTATGGTACTAAGCACAATGGGAGTCACAAAGTTAAGCAAAGTATAGCTCCTTTTCTTCAAGTTTCTTATAATCTAGGGGCCATGAGGTAAGCATACTGACTGTGGTACAAAAAATTTATGACATTCTGTCCTAGAGTTGCAAATAAAAGTGCTGTAGGAAACAATATAAGTAGAGTTGGGAGGCCCTTTTGTGGAGAAGGTATGATGTAAGAAGAAGAAGCATAAATTGCATTTTCACAGGCAGAGATGGAGAAAGTGCATTGCAGGGTAAGGGGAAATAGGAACAAAGACAGGGAGGCAGGGAAACGGCATGTTCACAGCACTGTGCAACATTCAGATTGATTGAAAAAGAGGTGTGCAACAGGAATCGTGGGAGGAAATGGAGGAAAAAACATTAAGCACAGCAGTGCTTCCACTGGCTTTCATTCCATCACCTTGAACCATAAAAGCATGTTGTTGATAACATAGCTATATTGTCCTTTGTCATCCAAAATGTTGCTGCTGAGCATGAGAGAGGGGAGCTGGCCAAATGCATTAGGATGTCTGCACCAGAGAGACATCTTGGGGCTGAGGCCGGGGTTATAACTCAGATTTGCAGTTTTATTTTTGTTAATCTTCACCTGAAGATATTCTTTCCATTGCTTTTCAGAGAGAGTGGAAGGGAGGGAGAGAGGAGGAGAGAGAGACAGAGAAACAACAGTGTGAAAGAGACACATTGCCTGGTTGCCTCAACCGGGGGTGGAGAGTGAACCCAAAACTCAGGTACATGCCCTTGACTGGGAATCAGGCCTTTTGATGCAAGGGCCGATGCTGTAACCATTAGCAACACTGGCCAGGGCAGATTTGCAGTTTTAGAAACTATTATTGGGTTCACTCAGCCGTGATCAAGCTGTGAGGAATTTATTCATTCTAATCAAACTTGGTGTGTGATTTTAAAATCAGAGGGTTTATTTTTAAATGTGTAGTGGGGGATATGTTTAGTATTTGAAAAGATCTGGACAGTCTTACAGGGTCCTTCTCTTTGTGAGCTGTCCTAGGATCTGACTGACAAATTCATAGCCGGCCTCTATTTTCTTTCCCCTCTACGCCACATGGGGTGAGGGTGAGGACAAGGCTTGTTATTCCTTTTTACAGATGAAAGAATGAAGGAGTCAAAATGCAAATGTTGAGTCAGGATTCCACTGAAATAGGATTTTATTTTCTTGTATCTGTGCAAAACCAAAACAGCCAGGCAATCCCATTAAAGACTGAGTCACCCAAATTGTCTGGGATTGTGTGGTTGTGGCATCTGCAAATTTATTGAATTATCTTAACCAAGCAGCACCTCACCCAGCTTCTACATGGTAGGGTGAGCTTACCTGATGTGTTAATTCATGACCCTCTGACAGTTATCTGTGTGGAGCCAGAAATAGAATCCATATTATATGGCACTTGCTACTTTCCATGTGTTTTCCTTTTAAATATAGGGCATTTACTTATGTTTGTGTATCTGAGGGTCTAAAGTTTGGTTTTCTTACAGAAGGATCATATTCCAGCACTTTTGGGAATGGCAACAGCTTATATGATCCTGAAACAGACTCCACGAGCCAGAAACCAGCTGAAGCGGATTGCAAAAATGAACTGGAATCCTGTTGATGCTGAGGATTTTGAGAGGAGCTGGCTGCTACTTGCTGATATTTATATTCAGTCGGCCAAATACGACATGGCAGAAGAACTGTTAAAGCGATGCCTGCATCATAATAAGGTAGTCAATTGAGGGGTAAAACAATCATTGTTAACCTTTATTGTATAAGCCTTCTATAATAGGCTATTATAGAGTGTTGGTCCATTTCTAAGGATTCCTGTGTGTGTGTTTTGAAAATTCAGTGTTTATTCTTACCACAATCAGGAAACCAACATTAATAATAAGAAAGAAACCATTTGCCCTTGAAAATAAATATAAAAAACACACATTTATACAGTTTTAACTTTCAGCTGTAGTATGCCCTACTTATAGACAGTGTTTTGGAATGTCAAGTATTTGCCTGTGATTGCCCATGCCATCTCAGAACTGATGAAAATAGCAGAATTAATTAATTGCAGGCATCCATCCCTCCTGTTAAGAAATACTCGATGACTGTGCTGCAGCTGCATGGCTTCCCACAGAATCAGAATCCACTGTGTATAACATACTTTGTGGGGAAAAGTCTTTTCAGCATTTAATACGATTTGTTTAATAAGTCCTTATCTTTTTTAAATTTTTAAAAATATATTTTATTGATTTTTTACAGAGAGGAAGGGAGAGGGATAGAGAGTTAGAAACATCAATGAGAGAGAAACATCGATCAGCTGCCTCCTGCACACCGCCTACTGGGGATGTGCCCGCAACCAAGATACATGCCCTTGACTGGAATCGAACCTGGGACCCTTCAGTCCGCAGGCCGACGCTCCATCCACTGAGCCAAACCGGTCAGGGCAGTCCTTATCTTTAGGTATGAAATTGAAAATCTTAAAATCCTTAGAATTAAGGCTCTTTACTTAACAGTGCATTTTGGTGTTTAATCACACATACACAAAAAGGATGTCTTATTCAATAAAACATTTTTTAAAGTTAAGAATTTACTATTTGTTTAGACATATTTGTACTCATCTTAGAAACTTGGAGATAATTATCTTTACACATTCATATCAGTTATTTCAAATCTTTAATCACAGAAAATCAATGTTTTATTCTCTTCAAGCAAATTAAATTACAAAATGGATCATTTTTTTTTAAAGAGATCACTTGATACTACTCAGTTATTTTCTTAGGAACTTTAAAAACCTAAAATATCAAGCCTTTATCAACTTATAATTTATACATCTAAGTTTAAGTTATGTTGCCTTGAAAAACAAGAGAGTGCTCATTAAGAAGCTTTGAAAAAGTAAAACTATCAAATGGCTGATTTCATGCCAAGAGTTCCAGTTTGCCAGAACACTGACAGCAGTACATTGCATCATTGAAGGTGATGGCTACTGTAGAGGCTCAGCCCTGCTGGTTAGGCTTGTCAGTATTGGAAGCATAAGACTCAGGAGCTAGACCTCAGAAATCTTGAATTATGTAATTTAAAAATGGAGATCATCCAAATCTAGGACAGGAAATGTACAAAATGACACTAGGCCATCCTGTCATGTCAGATGGCAATGAGTGAACCTTATTTTGATTCTCATCCTAACAAACAAAAATTATATTGAGGCCATTGATATTTCAGTAGTCACTGGATACTTGGTGATGTCAAGTTGTTACATTTAGGTGTGACAAGTTGTGGTTCGTGGTTCGTGGTTATGTTTAAAGAAAGTTCTTATTTTTAAAGAAGCATAATAAAATACTTATGGATGAAATGACAATATCTGAGTGTTTATCTGATAATACAGAAGGACAAGTGTAGGGGATAGAGGTGAAACAGTATTAGCTATGAGTTCATTGTTGAAGATGTGGATTCATAGGGTTCATTACACTGTCATTTCTATATTTGTGTGTTGAAATTATTCACAATAAAATGTTTTCATGTATATGAACAAAATACAAATCCCCTTCTCACCCAAAAATTCTGATTCCAGGTTTGAGGTGGGGGCTTGGTCTCAGAATCTTTTATTAAATTCTTTAGATTATTTGATTGTGTAGATGAGGTTGAAAACCATTGTTTTATGTGCCATATAAATTAGTTAATATGGGTGACCTCTATGGTCATAAGCACCTCATAAAATCTTAGTGGTATGGAGCTTAGTTTATTGATACAACTTCCATTTTTCTTTAGTCTTGCTGCAAAGCTTATGAATATATGGGCTACATAATGGAAAAAGAGCAAACGTATACAGATGCTGCCTTAAACTATGAGATGGCATGGAAACATGGCAATCAGACAAATCCAGCAATAGGTGAGTTTAACAAATTAGACACTAGGTTTTTACAGGAAACCTGGGTTTTATTTGTAAACTAGAGGTCCGGTGCATGAATTCATGCACGTGTGGGGTTCCTTGGTCTGCCGGCAATCGGGGCCCATCAGGGCCGGTCTGGGGGAAGGAGGGTTGGCCGGCCATGGGAGGTTGGCTATGGGAGCACACTGATCACCAGGGGCAGCTCCTATGTTGAGCGTCTGCCTCCTGGTGGTCAGTGCGTGTCATAGCGATGGGTCAACCGGCCATTCGGTCACTTAGGCTTTTAAATATAGAGATATTCATTTAAATGCATTAGACTTCCTTTTTTAAGAACAAAATGCACATTAAGAGCTTACTTCTTTTGCCAGTCCTTCTGAAGAATAAATTTTATATTCACAATAAATTATTAGCTACTAATGTTTATTAAGTATCATTTCCTAAGATTCAAACTTTTCCTTAGTTCTTTCATTGTGCCATCTTTGTATTTTTTAGACTTCTTGAGTAAACATTTCTCAGAGGCTCTCAATTAATTCTTCAGTTTCTTCCTTAGCATTGTCATTGCATCCAATTCCTCCAACCTGCCTGCCATCTTAATAATTCAGGCCACATTTCTATTTGTCAGGCTATCCTTAATGTGGTCATATTCTTTCCATGGGATTCATGCTTCAGTGTTGTCACCAGGAAGGGCACCCGGAAGTGAGATCCAACGAGAGAAGAACACATTCATGTTTTTCCTTCACACCCATTCCCAGGTTATCTGACAGTCACTAGGCTGTTCATGTCATTTGTGTTACCCTCCCTCCCTTCTTTTCTCCCCCTTTCTCTCCCTCCCTCTCTCTCCCGTTTTTCCCCTAATTATAGAAGGTTGAATTCTTATAAGCTTAGCAGGTTTAATGCAGCTTCCATTTTTGTGTGTGTGTGCCATTTTTAGTCCTTTGTTTTTTTTTCTAAAAATTTTTAACAAGGTAACCTATCAAGTTTCTTTCAACATTAAAACTTTGTACTTCTAATTTAGTATTTTCACAGAAAAAAAAAAGTTTTGCAAGTATTTCTGTGGTGCTCTAAAATTTTTTAAAGCTTTTTTGTTTTTAAAATTATCCTAAGAGCGAAAAATTATTATCCTATTTTTTAGATGAGGAAGCTTGAAATGGACAGCTCAGATGACTTGGCTAAGGTCTCAAACCTAGTCAGGAAGTCAGAAGTTAAATCTAGGTGTTTTGGGCTCTAGTTTCCATGTAAAGTGTGTTTGGCATGGCATCTTAAATTGTTTTCCATTTTAAATGTCACAAACTCTCTTTAATAGTCCATTTTAGAATTTCTTTGTAAGGATACCAAGTTTACCTCTCTGAAGCTTACTGTTGCATCTAGGACAGTTCTGTGTGTGCCTGCATGTGTGCGTGTGCGCACTTTCATATGTGACTACATTAGCCAGTTATTTTTTTCAAACATATTTTGAAATTCTGAAACTGTATTTTGGTACTTTGACTAGAGCCCAAGAGCAGGCTGATAAATCTCAGAGGAAAGGCATGGGTGGGTGCAGAGAGATTAACCAAAGAATTTATATGCATAGCATAACGCATGGACACAGAGAGTAGTGTGGTATAGGCCTGGGGGTGGGGCGGGTGCAGGATGGAGGGGTCAATGGTGAAAAAGGGGTGATAGTTGTAATACTTTCAGCAGTAAAAATAAATTTAAAAAATAATGTTTTTTTTAAATAACACTTTTTCCTAAATTTTCGCCATTTGAAACATGACATTTCGGTATCAGTAATTGTGATAATTGCTACTCATCAATAATGTGGGATATCTGCTGACTAATCTACTCTGTTCTGGGCCACTCTCCCACCTGCTCTGCCCTCTCACCACGTCCTCTAGGTCCCTTTGGTTCCTGTGTGTTCTTTATACGTCCTGAAAGTGGTCTCCCTTCACACCCTCTTGGCTCAGTTTATGCCTCCTTCAGATTTCAAACATTGCCTGACACCACCCTCTCCCCTACCAGGTTTCTCATTATAGCTCATTTGGCCTGTACCTTTCTTTCATAGCATCTATCTCAGTTTTGAAATTATTCATTCACTTACATAATTGTTTTAATAATGTGCTGTCTTTCCACATAGGATGTAAACTTCATGACTGTAGGAACCAGTCTGCCTGGTGGTTTAGTGCTGAGTAAATCTATATTGTATAACTGAATAGCTGTTATCATTTACTGTCCTAGGATGAGTTTTTACTGTAGTCTGTAAGTTACAGAATCACACTGGTGGGATGACAGTCTCCTAACCCAAAAGTGTATTCACTGTGGTCCTTTTTCCAACTTCATTTTCTTTCCTACCTGTTCTCCTTTCATGTCACTCCACTTTCTGTTATCTCATCACGTCTGTCTCAGTGCAGTCACCAGCCTCTAGGTTCTCTAATAAGTAAGCACATAAAGGAGGAGGCAAAAAGGGAGCAATACTAGCAGTGTGCTCTATAAATAGTACTATATTATTATGGGTTGTTGTTTTTGTCTTAACAGGGTACAAACTGGCATTTAATTACTTAAAAGCGAAAAGATATGTGGATGCAATTGACATATGTCACCAGGTAACACTTAAATTTAGATTTCTTAAAATTTTTTAGATGCACAATTTCCTACTTTTAATTAACTTCAAGCTATATATGAATACGGTAGAGAGTGTAGTATTTTAGTTAAATGACTTATCAAATACATTCTGGACAGTTATTAGTTTTCAAAGTTTAGAAAAATTATACGTTTATTTCCATTTTAAAGAAAGAGGCCAGATGAGAAGCAAGTGAAATAAAACATTGTCTTTAAATTAGAAGATATTTGAGCATTGTTATAGGTTCTCCAGATCATTTTATTGTTCTGAATAGAAGTTCTGTGACTGTGTCTAAGTCTGGTTAATAGAGAATTCAGACTTATAAGTTAGACATAGAGATATTTCTGTGATGTAGAAGTCATTTGATTACATTTCTGTGATTGATCCCCTATTAAGTGATTCCTTACTGAAATGACAAATATGTCTTTAGAATTTGCAGTTTCTTTGTATGAACATTGTCCTGTTGATATTCCACATAAAACATTACATTAAGCATTGTTAGAAGCTCCCAGGAAAGCTCCTTAGAAAAGAGCTACATAATGTCCCTTATCCCAAATGCTGTGTCAGCATCCTTAGAGTCAATACTTGGTCTCAGCGATTGCTATTGATTATTGAGTCTCTCTGTAAACCAGTAGTTCACATTAAGGTTAAGGTTGTACATTAATATAAGGTTATACATTAGAATCATTTGTGGATTTTGGTCTTTTTTTAATGAGTATCTCCCCACTTCTAGACTCAGTAGTTCTGGAATTTTGTATGTTCCAAAATCACTCCAGGTAAATCTGATGTGTACTGCTGGTTAAAAATAATTCTCTAGCTGGTTTGGCTCAGTGGATAAAGTGTTGGCCTGCAGACTGAAGGGTCCTGGGTTCAATTCCTGTCAAGGGCACATGCCCGGTTTGCAGGCTTGGTCCCTGGTAGGGGTTGAGTGCAGGAGGCAGCCAATCAATGATTCTCTTTCATCATTGATGTTTCTATCTCTCCCTCTCCCTTCCTCTCTGAAATCAATAAAAAATATTTTAAAAAATAATTCTCTAAAGGTTCATTAAATATTATGTATAATAGTTGAATTTTAAAAATATCTTAATTTATTGATACATAGTTGTTTTCTGCAACTGACCTATTAAGGAAGTAATTGTATTTGTTGTATTTTCCACATGCAGTATTCATATACTACTGTTTTCATCTAATTACTAGTAATATGAATGAATCTTCATGTCACATCTCATCACAACATTTTTTAATTGCAATTATATTTGCTGTATTAATATAATGAAATCTAAACTGTAATGTTCATTACATGTAAGTTTTGTAGTTCTCCAGTTCTGGATAATTACAAGTTCTTGTGCTTTTTGTCTTGTTTTTATTTTTTTGCTCTCTGTTTTTACAGGTTCTTGAAGCACATCCAACTTATCCAAAAATAAGGAAGGATATACTTGATAAGGCTCGCACATCTTTAAGACCTTGAAAATTATTTTAATTTAGATTGGTGGTTAAGTGGGAAACGGATCTGCATTCTTCCAGTTCAAAATAGGTTTGAGCTAATTTTTTGTAATACAAGCATTCTTTTCTTTCTCCAGCAGAGGCTGCTATTGCATATAGAGAAATGCTATAGCAAATGGGTGTTTTCTGAGGGAGAGGGTGAATGAGTAGATGCAGATTTGATGTCTTTGTGGTAAAGATTATAACCCATTTATATAAAGAATATTTTATTAACAGTTAGGTAATTAAGTATCCTATGTCTTTTCTAAGGAATATGAGTTCTTTACTCCAGGAAATATATTTAAAATGAAACTATTCTCCATTAAAATTTTTTGTAACCTTGTTTCAAATATCTGAACAAATTTTCTTGTAAGTAACTTATGAAAAATATATATATTTTAATAAATATTTTAGAAATGTATGGTTTGTATTCCTCTTGGCACTCAAAAGACACGGTAAGTTTTGCTTCATTAGGGTGAGCTTCCCCTGCAGTCTGGAATGTTATGAGTACTGTTGCAGAAAATGTGGCTTTCCTAGAAAAAAATCATTTTGGAAAAACATAAAGAGTGTGAGTTCCCTTTCCCTTTATTAAGCTCATTCTTTCTGCTCTCACTGCCAGTGTAATCTTAAGAAATAATCAGTACCTGAAATCAGTTTAAGTGGTAAACCTTTGTAGCAGTATTTAACCTTTGTCCAAAGACTAGGCCTCCTGGTGTTATTTCAGCCACTATCCCAACACCACTCCGACAGAGCAGTTCTCACCCTTGATGATAAATTTAACCTGATCTTAGTAAATGCAATCCTTAGCATTTTTTAAAAAAAATGTTGTCTACATATTTTCCAGTTGTGTAAAAATATAATAAGCAGTCTTCAATTTTATTTGCATTTTTAGTAAACATATTATTTTCAAGTCACTTGCTGCTCTTCTTTAAATGCCCTATGTTTATTTCTTTTGAGTTAAATTCTCTTGTGTCTGATCTATTCTCCAATTTTCCAAAGTCCTTTCAATTCATTATATCTTATAACGTTCTAATCATTCTATTTCACCTACATTTCGTTTATGCCATTTAGTGAAAATGTCCAATATAATAAAAGCCTAATAAGCAAATTGACCGAATGGCAGAATGGTCGCCATGATGTGCACTGACCACCAGGGGGCAGACGCTCAATGCAAGTGCTGCCCCCAGCCCACAGGCCCCAGGCTAGCCAAGGGGGTACCAGCAGGGTCCCCCGCCCCCTCTCCCCTGCTGGTCGCCCCATAGATTGGCCCTGATCGCCAGCCAGGCCTACCCATGCATGAATTTCATGCACCAGCCCTCTAGTTTAATGATAAGAGGAGATTTGACTTGGGGTGGTAAATATACAATACAATATATAGACGATATCTTATAGATTTGTATACCTAAAAACTATATCATTTTATTAACCAATGCCGACCCAAGAAATTCAGTTTTTTAAAATTCACAAAAAAATTTATGAAGCATTTTGTATCTGTTAAAACACTTTCACATGTCTTATTACATTTGATCCTCACAGCCCTATAGTAAAGGTATTATTATTCCTGTTTGCAGTTCTAGAACTGAGGCGGATTATCTCTTTCTCTGTAACTCAGGGAAAAAAAATATCTTTCTGTCTGAATAGACATTGTTTAGGACCTCATATAACAGAATAGCTTTAGCAGTTCCAGTGAACTTGCATTATGGAATACTAGAATCGTGGAAATTGGATAGAGAAAGTAAAACATCTGTTCTCCCAGCAAGACATTTCCAAATCAGCTTCCCTTATCTGTAAAATGAAGAGTTTGTTTTTGTTTCTTAAGCAGCCCTTTACTTCGCACCTGCCATTGTCACATACCATTCTAGGAACTTTCCTTAAATTCTGTCTTTTAATTCTCACTCAGCTCTCCAGAGAAATAATATTCTTAGATTTCAGATGGGGAAGATGAGGCTCAAACTACATGATTTGCCCAAGGTCACAGAGAAAGTGTCAGAACCTGGATTCCATACTGGCGCACACAATTTCAAAGCCTGTGCTCTAATTCCTGTATTAAGATACTTTTCCTAAGTTAGAGAGACTGTGTCTGTAAGAAAAATTCTTATGTCTACATCTGGCTAGCAGATGAAACTAAGCGTTCTGTCACAGGGATAGGTAAGAAATGAGGAACCAGATGAACTGAATGGAGTGTTACTAATGTAGAAACTGTCCAGGAGAAGTTGAAGTGCACAGCAGAGCAGCGGAGCTGTGGAAAACGTGATATGAAGTCAGACAAGCCTAGGTTTGAATGTTGGCTCTACCACTACTAGATGTTTCATCTTTCTCTAGTTACCTAGGCTCTCTCACCCATAGAGAAGCATATAAGGATAATAACCTGCCTCAGGTTGTTGTAAGGATTAAATGAAAACATGCATAAAACCTCTAATGAATCTGATTCACTTAAGCTCTGAATAAATAGTAGCTCTACGTATTTATTATAAATGGAACAGGACCAAGTAGTAATTGCAACTGAGAAGAACCTTCAGAAAGAAAAGAGAAAATGCAGTCCAAGGTAAGAGGAGGAGAAGTTCCCCTACAGAGCACAGCCTACATGGGTTCAGGATTGTCATTCCCTCCTTCCCCCCACATTTCATTTCTTCTCTACATGCCTCCCTCACTCCCTCACTTATCTCTCTCTCCCTCTCTTCTCCCCACTCCCTTCACCAAACATTATATTGCACTCTTACATGCATAATCTCATTTCATCCATCTCAAACATGGTTTTGCCCTAACCTCTATTTGGACTTCTCTCCCATCGCCCCTCTTCCTGTCTCCACTCTAGGCTTATTCTTCCATTCAGGTATCAGTCTATCACCTCCTCAGAGGCCATGATCATATTCAGGCCCACAATCTGAAGTAACCATCCTATCATTTTATATCATACCCCCCTTTTTAAACATTGTGTTCAGCACTTAACTAATCTCTGATGTTTTTCTTGTTCACTAAGGCTTGGTTTATGGCCATGCTTTATATGACGAGCCCAAGATTGCACATCCTGGAAAGCTGGAACTCAGATTGTTCTGAGCTGCTATTTAAAGGAATCAAGTTAATTGAGACTTTGAGACCTACACTCAGGATGAAGAGGGGAGGGACACAACATGAAAGAATTTTCCATATATGTGGGATCTGATTACCATTCCACTAAGGAAGCAGTTATAAATTTAATGCACTTTGAACTTAGCATGGGTTCTAAGAGGAAATAGCTTTCTTCCCTAGAAGTCAAGAACCTAGAGGAATTCTGGAAGGGTTGTATGCATGGACAGCTGAGGAAGCTAGGTTGAACAAGTAGATAATGGAATCATTATGGAAACCAAAAGACCAATTAAGACTGATAGGAACTGTATCCTACTTTGGGTCTATACACCACAAGTGAATAGCCTTAAAACAGGGTTACATAACAGTGTTAGTGCTGATTGTGAACCCTGAAAGAAAAAAAAAAAAAAACCTTTAAGGCTCATGGTGGATAATTAGGCTTAAAAAAAAAAAGGCAAAGCCTAGGAGCCATCTCGCACTGGGTCCTCTCACACAAACTGCCTGCCTCCACACTGAACCTGCACTGTGTTCTGCCAGAAAGCCAGCCCTTATAAAGGAGTTTCTGGAGTCCTGTTTCAACCAATAGGACTGAGGTTACCCCACCCAATTGGAGCAGCACAGCTCCAACCAACCAGAGGGGGCTCTATTCTGACCAATCAGGACAGTGCCTTTGGACCAATTAAGCAAGATTTGCAGTCCTCGTGTGCATGGGAATGGACAAACTAGGGACTGGGGCAAGGACTTCTGTGAAAGTAAGCCAGCTTGGGGAACACACTTCCCAGAAGACCAGAGACTGCATTCCCCTGGCTAGAGCTGAATGAAACGCCGAAGATGTCTCTCCAGGTCAGGCCAGAGCAGACCATCCGTCAGAGTGGAGCAAAGCTGAGCTGCCTTGCCTGAGGGCCTGGCCCCAACACTGCCTGATCCCAGAGCAGTTCCATGGCATGCTGTTTGCACAGCCGTGTGCTGTAGCACTGTTAAGCTGTTTGCACTGAATAGTTTCTTTCTTCACCACACCCAAAATTGGGGATTCCTGTTGGCATTGAATTGGTGCCATCTACCATCAGTTGACATGATAAAGTAGCAGATTTTTCTTTGTTTTTGTTTTCTATTTTATTATGCTTTTTAAAATTTGTCTTTATTGTCAAAAGCATTACAGATGTCTCCCCTTTTCCCCCCATTGACCCTCTCCACCTGCTCCCACCCCCTCTCCAAGCCTTCACAGCACAATTGACTATTGGGTTTTTTTTGTTTGTTTGCTTGAATATATTTATTGATTTGGAGAGAGGGAGAGAGAGAGATAGAAACATCGATGAGGGAGAAACATCCATATTGGCTGCCTTCTACACCACTCCTCCTTACTAGTTTTTGAGCCCGCAACCCAGGCACGTGCCCTGACTGGGAATCAAACCAACGACCTCTTGGTTCATGGGTCAATGCTCAACCACTGAGCCACCCTAGCTGGGCAACATAATTTTTAATAGTAGTTATATCTGAGTGATGAACTATCTGAGAATTTTTATTTCTTTGCCATTTTGTAAGTTAACTGCAATGAAAATATACACTAAAACAAGTTATTTTTCCTTTTTTATTTACATAATAGGCTTTTCAAAGTTGCTCTTTGCTAACTTTTTAAAGCTTTTTTGCTGAGCAAAAATGAATAGAAGAAAATAAAAGGTAGCATTCTTTCAACTCCTAAACCCCACACTTTACTAATTATTTAAACAAAATGTAATATCATTTATTTCAATTGTCAGAGATAAAGATTCAGAAAGTAGATGATAGAGTCTGCCAGAACATGGTAATGGGAGTGGTAATAGCCCTCATAACATGAGAACATCAGATTGCTGAGGAGAGATGCTGGGCCCCTTGTCAAAATGAGTGAAGAGTGAGCAAAACCGGTTCTCCACGTTTAGTTCATGATTCTAGCAACAATTTTAATGAGGATCCTACCAAAGTTAATTAATAAGAAGCCAGCGGAAATAAATCAGGGCCACAATGTGTGGTTGTACAGTGTGTGTCTTGGACAGTGACCGAGGAGAGGGAAGCTGAATTCCAACACTCCCAAGTATTGCACATGCAACTGCCTTCCCCTAGAACAGCGGTTCTCAACCTGTGGGTCGAGACCCCTTTGGGGGTCGAACGATCCTTTCACAGGGGTCACCTAAGACCATCAGAAAACACATATATAATTACACATTTTTTGTGATTAATCACTATGCTTTAATTATGTTCAATTTGTAACAATGAAATTGGGGGTCACCACAACATGAGGAACTGTATTAAAGGGTTGCAGCATTAGGAAGGTTGAGAACCACTGCCCTAGAGGAAGGGGACCCCCTCTTCTAATTTGAAATTTCCGTGTAGGTTAGTGAGAGCCCTGTGAATGGAAGGTGTGGAAAAATGTGTAGCTAGATCCAGGGCTGAGGTAAGGGAGCAACAGAGTGATGGTTACAGAGTGATTTAAGAAGTTTCTTTGTTTTATTAAGATAGAGGCTACTTGAGCACCTTGTAATATTTATGGGAAAAGCCAATAGAAAATGACTATAACCCAGCCAGCATGGCTCCGTGGTTGAGCATCGACCTATGAACCAGGAGGTCATGGTTGGATTCCCTGTCAGGGCACATGCTCAGGTTGCAGGCTCGATCCCCAGTAGGGGGTGTGCAGGAGGCAGCTGATGGGTGGGTGATTCTCTCTCATCATTGATGTTTCTATCTCTCTCCCTCTCCTTTCCTCTCTGAAATTATTTTTTTTAAAAAAAGTTGCAAAAGAAACTGAAAGTATAAGAAATAGGAGAGAGGAAAACCTGGGTAGGAAAGGGGTGGGACCCGGTGGTATTTAGGAGAACTAGAGTTCAGAGGGATGTGTGAGTTTTGTTAAGGGAGTAAAGGAACAAACTGCAGAAAGAGGTAATATATATATGAAGGTAACCTCAGGGGCCCTTATGCTAATAGGCTCCAGTAGTTTTATAATAAATAAAACGGACTTTGACCTGAGGGCAGTACTGCTCCTTCGTAAGCATGGAATTTAGGGGCCTGTATTTGCCTTGGTCCCTGAGGTATTTTTCACTTACCTTCCAGGTTCCTGGTTGTGGTTGCTGGAAGTTGGCCTGCCAGATTACAAGGGGGGTTACTGTAACATAATAAATCTTAGTTATGAGCAAAAAAAAGTGCTACCCACTTTTAATACTCTTCTTAAGAACCAGATGTTTTCTAGACAAATGCTTCACTCTACACTACAGTCTGCCTTCCAGTGCACATAAATGAATCTGGCACAATGCCCAAAAAAGCAATTTGATCCCATAAATGAGGAAAGCTGAGTAATGAGCAGGTTCGAAATGTCTTCCTTCCGAGTGGTATAACCTTAGACTCCATGGCAATCTTTAAACCAGGCTGTTTTCAAATACTGTGCATGTTATTTTTATCTTTCTTCAAACAAATTCTTTTGGCAATGTAAAAGAAACTCTGTTTTAAACAAACAGAAGGGTATTTTAAGAAGGTAATTACTATTTCAGTTTCTGCCAAAGCAGGCTAGTTTTATTTTTAATGGGTAAATGATGTAAGGACCTTAAAAATAATACACGAGACAGGAAGAGCTGCGCTGTGAAGTATTCTGTAGTATTCTCACTTATAATGGGCTGGGGTCATAGGTGTTGTTTCCCAGATAGAGTTTATACTTTCTTTGAAAAAAAAATTAAGCTTAGAAACAGTGAAAGGGGAAAAAATATGCCAAAATGCTAAGTAGTTAGTTACTATAAATGCTCTTGTCAAACAGTTTAAGTTAAATACTTGAAGGGGCTCTAGTCAATGAATGAAAGCTTCTCCCTGATATATAATTTCTTGAAAATTTTCTGGCCAATTTTTTCACAATGGCTTCAGTCACAAACTGCAGAGGATGGTTTGAGGGGGATGTGGAAAATCAGGAAAATTCAGGATATTGAGAACACCCAAGAGCACAGTTAAAATGATTGAAAACATACCACACCAAGAGGCACGGGGAAGAAACGGGATGGAGCCGAATCTAGATCCTGACGTCACTTCACTCTGCTAAACACATAACTCTACTACTGTCCCTTAGGAAGTGTAATATCTTTTTGTGTGTGTTGGCTATTGTTGTTTTCATAGATTTCTTAAAATGCAAACATTCATTATTCTAGTTCCAATAAAACATTTTTTTTCTCTACTAAAACAGAAAATTCTTTTCTGGTTGATTTCTTTTTGAAGTTTCATTTGGAAATCATTTCACACTTAACAGAAGTTGCATGAACAGGAAAAGTCCAAAGAGCACCCACATGCCATTTGCCCAGACACATACTAAAGTTTTGCTAATACTTTACCTCATTTGTGCCTTCTCTGTGTATAAATATACACATTTTGGTATATACATTTGTGCACTCACACACGTATATACACACACATACATGTAAAATATTTCCTCTGAGCATTTTGAGAGCGAGTTGCATGTCTCTGTACACCTGAGCACTTCAGTGTGTAGTTCCCAAGAATAGGGATATTCTATAGTACAATCACAGTTCAGTTAGGGACTTCAGGAAATTTGCCATAGATGCAATACTTTTAAATCTACCACTCTTTACTGCCCAGTGAGCCAATAATGTCCTTTGTAGCATCTTTTCCTCCAGCCAGGTCCCACCCTGGGAGCAGGTATTGCATTTCCCTGTCATGTCTCCTCCGTCTTGTTTAATCTGGAGCGTTTCCACAGCCTTTCTCTGTCTTTTACAACATAGCTATTTTTGAAGAAGACAGTTTTCCAGCCCCACCTTTTTATTTTTAGTAGAGTGTGTCTCCGTTTGGGGTTTGTCTGCTATTTCCTCATGACTCAATTTGCACTGAGCATTCCTGGCCGTAATATTATATAAGTGAGGCTGCATCCTCGCACTATCACATCTGGAGGCACAGTGTCCATCTGCCCTCACTGGTGATATTAATTTTGATTACTCTGTCAATTTGTTCACTATACAGTTGCTATTTTCTCCCTGGCAAGTAATAACCAATCTCTGGGGAGACGCTTTTAGATCATACAAATATTCTGTTTCTCTTCAAAAATGGCCACTAGCTTAGCATGAATTCTTGCCTGATCTAATCAGGATGATTATAAAGGATATTTTAACATCAACATTTTATCCACATGTACCACCAGCCAGCCCCTTAGCATTTTACTATAAGCAACAGCCTGCCCTTGCTTATTTATTATTATTTACTTTCTATATACTCCATTTATTTACTCTTTAACATTTAATATCACAGGGGTCATGAATTCCTATTTTTTTTCCAATGGCTCATAATTCATTAATGACCTTAATTATTTTAGTGCTTAAATTGTTTCAGATTTGGCCAACTAGAGCTGCCTCAAGCTGGCTCCTGCTGTCCTTATGACTGCCCCCATCATTTTTTTTTTAGCACTTTCTACTTTCTAGCATAATAAAGTGCTCCAGGTTCAACCTCGACATACCCTGCCCCAGCCCTGGAATCAGCCATTTCTCCCGGGAACCCTGGGTCCCTTTAGTACAGAAATTGTGTTAGAAATTTAGTGCCAAGTGTGCTCATTGCTACTAGGGTTATTGCTTCTAAATCCTTTCAGCAAATAGAAAACATGCATGTACATACAGACTTACATACACACTTATGCACATACATATTTGTGTGCACAGATACATGACACACATGTATAAATACATGATGATGCATTTTAGAAATCACAAAATTACACTGATTCTAATTTATCAACATAGGGTTCTTTCTTGTTTTCCCCCAGTTTTCACTTGTCTCCTCTTCTACAGCGATACCCTGAGGCCCAACAACCTCAACGTACTGTATTGTTCAATTCTTCAATCCTGGAATCCATGTAAAATCATTTCAGAATTGCTTCATCCAAATACCCTAACAACAAACAAACCTACTAAAGTGAGCTCAGGATTTGTTTGCTGTCCCCCAAACTAGCAGCACCAATTTTGATTGATTATAATGTTGATAAACTGAACAAACTATCTTAAAATGTTACTGAAGGCGTTTTGCAGTGGTATGAAGTATTGTAAAGATCAAACTAAATAAGCAACAGCAGGAGTGCACACTGCTTCATAGGCCAGCTTTGCAGTTTCCTTCCAAATATTCATCTCCTTGCAAAATAAATGCCATCCCTTCCCACACCAACCAGTCATATTCATGATGTAGTGGCAGGAAAGAGAGGAGGAGACTGGCATGGAAGAAAACATGTGCTGAGGATTCACGGTTGAGCTTCTTGTTAAAAATATGTGGGAGATCTATATGATCATAAACGGATTTATTTTTATGTTTGCCCTTAAGTATTTTCAGACCCTTGCCTGAGTTTACATGGCAGTTATAAATATTTCTAAAAAACATAGGAAATTTTTCTTCTTCCCTAGATTGTTTAAAATACAAGTTTCTGGTTTGTAGCGACTAAACATTTTCCCCTCAACCTGATTTTTCAAACTGCTGCCTTTTCTTTATTGCGTGAATCCTGGTCTTGTTTGGAAGTACTAGGTTTATTTCCCCTATTCTTTATTTTTGTATTTACATTTTATATCTATTTTCTTGTGTCCTACGGCCTCACAAAGTGGTTTTGAATAGCAGAGCTGCCCAGAAGATGGGAAGGTCAGCGATGTTAATTTCAAAGCGCCCCAGCCTTCGGTGTGAGGTTGCCTAGCAACCCATCTCTCAGGCCTCTTTTGTGGATGCGAGGAGGCAATTCTTCTATAAATTCTCAAGCCGAGATGGTTTTATAAAGTGAAAAACCTTTCGCAAAGGGTCCGACACGACCCCTGTCTCTCCTTTTCTGCCAACTTTGTGCACTCCACACATGATGAGAGAAATATTTCATCCCTCTAGGCCTTAGATCTGACACAGATGGAAAACGGAACTACACACGCTATGGTCAAACATTGGAAGTGACCTGTATCTCTGTGTTAGATTCTGACACATGAATTAAACTACTCGTGCTTCTTTTTCTCTCACATGAAAGCATACTTTCCCCTCAAGTTCTTCTTTTATTGAATTTATTGGGGTGACATTGGTTAATAAAAGCAGACAGGTTTCAAGTGTACAGTTCTATAACATAGCATCTGCAAACGGCGTCGTGCACTCACCACCCCAAGTCAAGTCTTTTTCCACCACCATTTAGACCCCCCCTTTGCCCTTTTCCACCTCCCCCACCCTCTTTCCCTCTGGCAGTCACTATACTGTTGTCTGTGACTGTTCTGTTTTGTTTTGTTGTTGTTTTTTCTTTGCTTAATTATTGCTTTTTACCCCAGCCCCCTAACCCTTTCCCCTTTGGGTAGCTGTCAGTCTATTTAATGTATCTATGAGTCTGTTTCTATTTTGTTTGTTAGTTTCTTTTTCTCATTAGATTCCACATATAAGTGAAATCATATGGTACTTGTCTTTCTCCGACTGGCTTATTTCACTTAGCATAATGGTCTCCAGGTCCATCCATGCTGTTGCAAAAGGTAAGATTTCCTTCTTTTTTATGGCTGAGTAGTATTCCATTGTGTAAATGTAGCACAGCTCTTTTACCCACTCATTTGGGCACTTGGGCTGCTCCCAAATCTTGGCTATTGTAAATAACACTGCAATGAACATAGGGGTGAATATATTCTTTCAAATTAGTGTTTCAGGTTTCTTCAGATATGTTGAATCGCTGGGTCATAAGGCACTTATGATCCCCTCAAGTTCTAAAAGCCAGTTATGTGCTTTTATGAAACTGCAACTGCAACAGCCTGCTGAGCATTAGTTACCATAGCGACGTGAGGCTGGAGTGGTGTTTTTCTCCTTAGGCACAGGATGTCTGAAATGTATTCCACCAGGGACGCAAGCAGCATGCCGACGAGAAATCAGACATCTGGGAAGAACCTGATCTATTTCTTTTTCTCCGCTCTAACTTGAAAACCTAAGGAACCCTTGTGATAGTCCCCCAAAGCTATTAGCTTTTTGGTAGTGAACTTCAGTGGGAGGCCGGAGTGCCCTCCCTTAGGGCATATATGAGCAAGGAGAACAATGATACATGCCAATAAAACCCACATGAACAGCTGAGCGCTGGAGAGAAGAAGGCTGTAGAAGATATGCTGCCCTTCCAGACCCTCTGAAAACACAAAGTGAAGCCAACAACTAGAAATCCATGTATTTCCACATTGTAAAAACACTTACGTGTAATTTTTTGGACCATTCATGACCCCCCTAACCTTGTTTTCTAGGCAGCTGTTGCTATTCAGGAGAACATTATGATTCAGATCAATATTAATTTATGGAGAGTCTTTATCGAGAGTCTCTATCATTGGTAGTTAAATCGAGTAGAGGGTAAAATACTTTGTGCCGTTCTCACTGGCCTCCATTTGTGGCTGAGAAGAGAGAGGCAGTATAGTACAGCAGGCCTCGGGGTCAGACAACCTGGCTTTGGCATCCTCTGCCACTTATTAGTCTAATTTGGGGCAAGTTCCTTAAGTTCTCCAAGTCCCAGTTTCTTAACATTTAAAATGGGACTAAAAAGAGGAGTGTTGACGGTGAGAAATATAGGAAAAGCACCTGGCACTAATAAGGGTGCAAACACTGAAGCTGTTGTGATGAATTTGGCTTGTCGAATGCCTGGGACATACCCAGCATTGTGCTTGATTGATGTGGAATGGGATATTGAGGTCCTACCCACAAAGAGGGCAGCCAAGTTTGGGGATGCCTTTTGGGGATGCCTCCTGGGGATGCCTCCTGCAGGTTAGTTACCTTTTAGACACTTCAGTTTGGTATGTTATTCTCACCAACATTCCATCCATGTGTGTCTGCCTTCAGGGCCAATTCATGGGGGGAAAGCCTCACCGCTATTTTACAGCTACGTTTTGCTTTTCTTCGCAAACTTGTGTTACCAGCTACCTTAGTCACTCTATTCCTCAGACTGGAGAGCTGCCCCCACTGGTGGAGTTAAAATAATGTGCTACCACCTCTGAATGCACTTCCCTACAGAGCTGCCAAACTGTTTTCCTCGATAGTACAACATGGAAAGCATATGAATCCCCAAAGTGCCTGTGTTGGGCTCTCTTTTCTGTCAAGGGTATACCTTCTGGTGATTTACTAACAAGTCATTGACAGAATTCCTAAAAAGCATTACCTCTTAAACATTCAGATCATTTTGTCTAACCCCTTCATTTTAGATATAGTATAAGGAAAGGAGTTATTTTTGATTAATTTATCCAGTTCATTTTGATATATTCACTTATACATATACTAGAGGCCAGATTCACGAAAATTCATGCAAGAGTAGGCCTTCCTTCCCCCACTGCCAGCACCAGCTTCCCTCCGGCACCCGGGCTTCCCTCCCCCGGGCCGCCCGCAGGCACCCAGGACCCAGCCGGCTTCCCCTGGCCGCCAGCAGGCACTGGGGACCCCGGCTGGCTTCCCTCCAGCCCCGGCTTTGTCAGGAAGAACGTCCGGAATGACGTCCGGAAGATGTCCAGTCTAATTAGCATATTACCCTTTTATTATTATAGATTATTATTATAGATAGATGATACTATATACACATACACATGCACATATAGACACTCATGTAGTATATGCATATAAAAATGGAATTCTATAGATTTTTTTCATGTTTATCTCAAAGAAGTCTCCAAGTTCCCCATTATTATTAGTGGTTACAATTTGCAAGTAACAAAAACCAACATAGGATGGCCTGGGTTATATGAAGGTTCCAAGGATCTCATGGAGTTTACTAAGGTCAGCACTGGAGATAAGAGGCAGGAAGCAACTGGAACCAGGGACTGGAATGTAGACAGGACTCTACTTCTTTCCTCTGCTGCTGTCTGCATGTCTACACTCATCTGTCCACCCACTCACTAGTTCAAGTCATTCAACAAATACTCACTGAAGGCATATTCTGTGCCAGGCGAGGGGAGAACCCTCACACTGGGCAGGCATGCTCGCCTCCAGTCCTCACAGACATCTCATTGCTCCTCTGTTACAGGGTTAGCCACATGCAGAAAACTATGTGCAGCTCCTTAGTTCCAACTCCCCTCCAACTCTGGCGTGGAGGGAGGCCACCCAGTGAAACAGGTTACCTAGGTCTAACTCTATGGATGAGAATGTTGCTGAGCAGACAGTCCCAAACTTTACTACAAGCATGCTGTCTGATTCTTTGCACCTCTCTTTCCTCAATACCCCAATACTTAATCCAGCATTGTAAAAATAAAATAAAAAAGGCACTCAAGGCACTAGCATAGCTGAACAACTAAATAAAAAAAGCACAAATTTCAGTTAAATACTGGAGAAAATTACTCAACACAGTAAATTATTTATTCAAAATTATAATTCTTCTTTTTTTTTCTACTAGATGTCTAAAATCCCAAACCAGAACATATCAAGGGCTACACTACTTCAGTGTTAATTAAGAGTTTAGTGGGGCCTGTATTGCTTAGAGTCTCAACAACCTGATTGCTGCCCAGGCCTGCACTTCTCCATAAAGACCAGGGATTCTCCATGTTGATTAGTAAGCTATTTCAGAGAATGTGTTGACAGTTGACAAGACCTTTGGCCTTCATATTCTTTCCTCTGTGCAAGATGGCTTTTATATTTACACATTATTTTGTTGTCGTGTAAAAGAAAGCCATAAATCACTATCTCAGCTCATGTGACAGACTGGGCGATCCTGGGAGGGGAACAAATCATGCCCGTTCTATCCAGCTTCAAAGGATTCCTTGTTAGGCCACCCCATTAAGTGTCCAGGACTCCACCCCCCCCTTTTTGAACTCACATATGTCCTGGGGCATGGTGAGGTGACAGTAACTCTGACAAACAAAATTTAAGGAAGAGCATAAGCATTATTTCTTCAGGGAGGCCCCAAGCAAGATGCTAGCTGATGGGAGTGGAATCTCCAGAAGAATCAGAAGCAATGACAGCTGAGGCCCCAGGGGCAGGAGATGCTCATTCAGATAAAAGCTAAAGCTTCCCAGTGATGACTCCATTCCCACCAGGTCAATGGCTATAGAACTATATATTCCTGTTACACACCTGGAGCAAGAATATCATTGCAAACTTGCTGACGGTTTCATTTGCTTAGCTATAACCACCTCCTCTTGCCCCCTTTCCCTTACCCACCTACTCATACACATGGTACTGAACAGAGCAAGAGCAGAGAGGGCTTTTTGGACACCATCAACAATTCAATGTGGAGTCATTGTCAGCCATGACAGTTATATCAAGTGCTATGTCAAAATTGAGATTATGGGTATAATGGGAACACCCTTAGGAGGGGCCAGAAATATCCAAAACCTCAAGTCTACACACTTGGATAAAGACTCCATCTGGACACCAATACAAGTGGGACCTTCCTCCACCCCTGGTGGAACAAAAGAACTCAGAACTCTGACTGCCCAATGCTCAAGCCTGGCTGTACCATGGGCCACACTTGAATCCCTTTCCCCTACACCAAAAGCGTACCACCACTGTAGCTGCCTGGCTTGAGACCCACACCTGCCTCTATACCTGCTGACACCACCACCAGGTACTAGGACTTCATGCCAGACATTCACTCTGCTGACTTATTTTTTTTTCTAAAAATATATTTATTGATTGATTTCAGAGAGGAAGGGAGAAGGAGAGAGAGAGATAGAAACATCAATGATGAGAGAGAATCATTGATTGGCTGCCTCCTGCACACCCCACACTGGGGATCGAGCCCACAACTCAGGCATGTTTGGCTGGAACCGAACCTGGGACTCTTCAGTCTGCAGGCTGACGCCCTATCCACTGAGCCAAGCCGGCTAGGGCCACTCTGCTGACTTCTATCGCATAAGCTGCCTCTCTCTGTATGTAACCTGCCTGTGATTCTATCGGCTTACTGGGGAGGTTTCCCCTAATGAGCCTGGCATTGTGGAAAGACACAAATGTGTGTAACTCCTTTCATGGGTGCTCCCTTGCTCATTCCTCTCTCTTCTTACCTGTCTCCATGTCAGAAGCCCTTCCTCAACTGGAGTGAAGCCCTACTCTCTCCTGTTTCAATATATTATCTCAATGCCCCAAATTCTCTTGTTCTGGCTTCTAGCCAAAGTATCTTGTCCTCTTTCTTATAACTAATCTTAAAAAAAAAAACTAAAATATTCAGATTTTTATTTTTAATACTAAACCTTGAAGGCCTATCAGAGCCAAATGTCTAATCAACATTAAATAAAAATGTCTATCACCCCAACCGGTTTGGCTCAGTGGATAGAGCGTCGGCCTACAGACTGAAGGGTCCCAGGTTCGATTCCGGTCAAGGGCATGTACCTTGGTTGCGGGCACATCCCCAGTAGGGAGTGTGCAGGAGGCAGCTGATCGATGTTTCTCTCTCATCGATGTTTCTAACTCTCTATCCCTCTCCCTTCCTCTGTAAAAAAATCAATAAAATATATATTTTTTAAAAAAATGTCTATTTTTGTTCAAATGCAGGAGGTACTTAAGCTCTAAACTCTTCAAGTACAGCAAGGAAAGAGAAGAAAAACAGAACACTTGGTTCCATATTAATAGCAATGTAATGTTCATAATTCAAAGGCTATTACTAAAGAATGAGAAAAGTAAAAAGTGGGCTTTGAAGAGTTACTGGATCTTGCTGGCCTTTCTGTATCAATCATTTCTCTTCTATTTCATGTAGCTGGGCCCCGCCTCTCTTGGACTTCCATCTGTCATCAGGAGAACACAACCATCTGGACTTAGAACAGATCATCAATCCTTCCACAGATCCAAGATCTTTTAAAATTGTAAAAAAAAAAAATTAAAAATACACACACACACACACACACACACACATATATGTATAATATATATATTACAACTGAGAAAAAGTCATTGTTAAATTCCTCTGGTGGTTCTGTCTGATTTTCATTAGGGATCCATTACAACTCAGTGTTGTGAGTGGTGCCATGGGGTCAGGGCAAAAACTGTGCCTTAGAGGTCTGCATTAGTTTCCTAGGTAACCAATGTGTCTTTAAACAACACAAATTTATTTATGCATTAATTAATTCATTCATTCATTTTCAAGCACAGTTTACATTCAATACCATTCTGCACCAGTTTCAGATATACATCAAAGTGTCAGAAAAACCATGCACTCTACAGAGTGGTTCTCCCACTACTCCAAGCACCCACCTGGCCCAATACCCTGTTATTCAACGTTATTGACTTTATTCTTCAAATTTGTTTTCTTATACTTCTAGAGGTCAGAAGTCCAACACAGGTCTTATAGGGTTAAAATCAAGGTGGCAACAGAGCTGTATTTCTTCTGGGGGCTCTGGGGCACATCTATTCCTAACTTTTCCACTTTCTAGAGCTGCCTATACTCTGGTTCATGGTCACATGACTTTAACCTCTACTTTCATCATCACATCTTCTCAGACTTTCCTGCCTCCCTCTTTCCCTAACATAAGGACCCCTGTGATTATATTGGGCCTACCTGGGAATGGTCCCATCACAAGATCCCTACCCGTGGTCGGCAAACTGCGGCTCAAGAGCCACATGTGGCTCTTTGGCCCCTTGAGTGTGGCTCTTTCTAAGCCTTAGGAGTACCCTATTTAAGTTAATAACAATGTACCTACCTATATAGTTTAAGTTTAAAAATTTGGCTATCAAAAGAAATTTCAATCGTTGTACTGTTGATATTTGGCTCTGTTGACTAATGAGTTTGCCGACCACTCGTCTAGATTCTAGACAAGTCTCAACTGGGCTGACTGGACACTTCAAGTCTCTGCCACATATCTGTTCCATGCCAGTAGGCTACCTCAGGAATGTCCTCATGGAGATGACAGAAACACAAGAAAGAGCAAGGCCTCTCAAGTTGTAGACTTAGAAGCATCATACTTGCACTTCTGCTTCATTCTATTACCCAAAGCCAGGCACATGGTCAAGTCCAGAGACAGAGACAGAGGACACTTCAAAGTTAAATGCCCAAGGGGGTGGATGCAGAGAGGGTAAAAGATCATTCAACCCATCAACAAGACCTATCAATTCTACCTTAGAAATACTTTCCATACCTGTCCAATACTCCTTCTACCTTATTGCTACCACCACTTCAGTTCACCATGATTTCTCTTACCTATCACCACCTGACTGCTTTGTCCAGATCTTTCTTGTCCATTCCTTCTCAGAACATTCTCAATGAAGCAACGAGAATAAACTTAAAAAGAAAACCTGCTCTGACCACTCATTTAATTAAGTTTGCCAAATGGTTTCCTATTGTTCTCAGGATAAAGGTGAAAATCCTGACAAAGGCCTGAATTGTTTTCAATTTTCAATTGAGGGGTTATTTTAAAGCAAATAGATGAACCTGGTGAAAGGGAGAAAGAGAGTGAAGAGGGAGTGTGGGAAAGAGAGGCTTTGTAATGACTTCCATGTGAGGACAGCCTGGGACCCCTTTCTCCAACTTCATCTCCTTCCATCCTTTCTTTCACTTTATGGTTGGAACACATCATAATTCCCCAACTTGTACACTATTTCAAGCCTCTGGTGTCTTACTTGGACTGCTCTATGTCCAAGTAGAGTTCTTTTTCCTTCTTTTTGGTACGGATTCAAAACCCTCTGCCTTTCTCCTTTCCTTCTGCTAGAGAAAAAGAAGAGAGGAGAAGAGCCCAGATTGGTTTGGCTCAGTAGATAGAGCTTTGGCCTGTGGACTGAAGGGTCTGAGGTTTGATTCCAGAGAGAGAGAGAAAGAGAGAGAGAGAGAGAGAGAGAGAGAGAGAGAGAGAGAGAGACTATGTACCTACCTATATAGTTTAAGTTTAAAAATTTGGCTCTCAAAAGAAATTTCAGTCATTGTACTGTCGATATTTGGCTCTGTTGACTAATGAGTTTGCCGACCACTGCCCTAACCTAATCACATATGCAAAGTCTTTTTTGCTATGAAAGTTAATATATTTATAGGTTCTGGGGGTCAGGATGTAGATAGCTTTGGGGGGGTGAGCCATTATTCTGTCTGCCTCAGGGTCTGACATAATCAGAAGCTTACTTCCTGGAAATCAGAGAGCCTGATTTCCAATCAATGATTAAGAATTTCAATCAGGAGAGTGCATGGAGACTGTTGATATCTGGGTTTGACCTTTGGCTTACTTGACTGTAGTCCCAAATTCTGGCACTACTCTACAGGATGTTATAATGAGAGGCACTGGCTTTCAATTAGACTAACCTGGGTTCTCATCTCTGCCACTTAGGAACTCTGAGAACTTGGGCAAATCATTCAACCTCTCTGAGCTTCAATTTCCACCTCTCTTTTATGGGGACGTTTTAGAGGAAATGGACTCCAAGACAGAGACTTGACTGCAAGGGTGCTTTAGAGAATAACGTGGTGAGGGAGTGAGGGAAGTAGGGTTTAACTGTAATGAAGTCACAAGAAAAGCTTCAGGTGACCTTACAGGGGCTCTGCTATTGTGATGACTCTTCAGTATAGTCCCCCTGTAGGGCCAATGCCCAGGCATGGGTACCAACAGCTTGGGCTAGAACTAGGGTGAGCACTCGCCTCAAGGACACAATTTAGGGGTGCCAATAAACTCAGTAACCAAGATAAATGTTTTAATATGCTACTCTAAAAATCTAAATTAATGCAAAAATCCACCATGAGCAAAATACTGAACATTTAAATAAAGATGGGATCAGTTAGAGTTCTGTGCTGTTCAGAGCCATATTGGAGCTTCAGGAAGAGGAGGAATTGGTAATTACTGATGCTATCTTTATCTGAAGGGTGATATGTTGCTCATCATGGATTCTTTGCATTTTTTATTTTTTAAAAAGAGCCATAAAATATTATTTATCTTCATTACATAGATTTTTGGCACCTCTTTAAATTTAGTGCCAAGACCAATTCCACACTTGCCTCACCTGTGTCCTGGCCCTGCATTGTGTGTGGGCTACCCCTTCCCTCTCCCCAGAAAGGGATATAATCTTAAGCCGAGGATAATTCTCAGAGAGAGCTTAGCTGTAAGCCATCAGCAGCCAACACACCTGGCATCTTGGGGAAGGAACATCTTGATCCTGAATAGAGGGCTAGGGCTGAGCATAGCATCCACTGGCGAGAAGACAGTGCCTGTTTATAATGAGATTATTTTGCCATACAGTTTTTTACTCATTGGGATAACAAGATAGTCATGAAGCACTTTAAGACTTGTGAGGCTAATTGTTGCAGGTGAATGTAGTCACAGCCAAGCAATGACCTGACCTCCCCCTTTAGTCTTCCTGACAGCCAACCATCTGACCAAAAGGCCCAGGTCATTTACTTAGACCTGAGACTGCCATGAATATTACTGTCAACAAATGGCTTTGATCTATGGCTTATTAGCTTTGATTAGAATTGCTGAGCAAATAAGCCAAAGTGAAACTTCATTCTATTCCATGGCTTGTCTAGACCCTTAATCCCAAACTTGTGCTAGTGATCACAACCAAGTAGTGGGTAGGCATAAATATTACATTGGTATAATAAATTGTATATATATATTAGAGGCCCGGTGCACAAAATTCATGCAGGGGGGGGCAGGGGGGAGGGTCCCTCAGCCCGGCCTGCAACAACGCCAGCATCTCTCAACCCGGCCTCTGGCCCCAGGCCCCTCCCCTCCCTCCACGTGGCTGGGGCATGGATGCAGCCACCAGCATCCTGCTCCGGCCACTATGGGCATCACCATCTTTGTTGCAGAGTGACAGTTAATTTACATATTACTCTTTTATTAGATAGGAGATATATATATATATATATATATATATATATATATGCAAGCTCTACCAAATGTTGGTTAGGGGATGCCCTTGGTGAATCTAGCTATATTTACACCATGTTCTAAAACCTGCATAGAAGAAAAAATATAAATTCTTTGCCTTCATTCAAAGTTCAGTGATTCTCAAAAATGGACAGAGTTTGTAACCACTAGGAGGACTAGTGATTCCCGAAAGGGAAAGGTTTACAACCTCTGAAAGTCATATCAGAATCTACTGAGAAAGGTGTTTAATTTCCTTCTCAACTTCCCTCTTGAGGGAGGTTCTAACACTTGACATAGTCTCCCCATGATTACTGTAGGAGTGTAGGAATCACTGTTACTGATGGGAGAATAAAATTTATGTCAGCTGGCCCTGGCTGGAGTGGGTCAGCAGTTAGAGCATTGGCCTACTTACTAAAGAGTTGTGGGTTCGATTCCTGGTCAATGGCACGTACCTGCATTGCAGGTTTGACCCCTGGTCCTGGTCAGGGTGTATATGGGAGGCAACCAATCAATGTCTCTCTCTCTCACATCGATATTTCTCTCTCCCCCTCCCTCACTCCCTCCCTTTCACTCTCTAAAAATAAATGGAAAAAATATCCTCGGGTGAGGATTAACAGCAATAACAAAACCACTGTTCTTGAAATTATGGACACACATACACATGACACAAAACAGTGGCAAGGCCTTGCATAAGTAACTAAAATACATAGTGGCATTTTTGCCACATAAAAAATATAACTGCAGCTTTTACATGAGTCAAATTTCAACAACAGCTATTGAATGGTATTTAAAGAGTGCATCATTTGTTGAAATAATCTTTTTTCAGGAGTGCTGGAGATTTTTTACTTTATATATTAGCTGAAGGAAAAAAAGGCACTTTATTATATTTCAATAAACCCTCTCCCAATAAACATCGGGAAATGAACATTGTTGATATAGTCCCTTTTCTTCTTGGCTTGATACTAGTTCTCTAGCTTCCTCCTCCTCCCCTCCTCTCCCCACTCCTCCTTCTTCTTTTTTTCTTTTTTTTAAAATAACTTCATCATCCTTACTAATGCAAACCGCACATTGATTCTGATGAAAGAAGCAACGGAATTTCTGGACACTGTGTACTCTTCGATAATGCACTTCTACAATGATTCAGTTTGTTTTTCCAATTTTGCAGATCATTTAGCAAAGTGTACATCCTAAAATGGATTGTATAAATGCTTTTCCTTCGGTGAGCTTATTATAGTTCCTTTGGAAATTTTTCTTTGTGATTTTTACATTTTGAGGGGTTAGGGTGGTGTATGCTATATTTACTTGCTATACAGCATCTTCATTGTTGCTCAGTGCATACATCTTTAAGGTTTCAGCTGTAGTGTCCAAGTCACGATGAGCTTCAGTCATGGCCACTGATGGAAACTCAGGCTTTCAGCTGGTCTTGGGCACAATCTTAATTACTGCCCTTATTATAGTGTTGTCGGACAGTTCTTCATCTCTGATCTCATGGAGGTTACCCTTCAGAAGCGCTTCCTTGGAATGCCAAAGATTTATTTTCCTCATGTTCATTAAGGAGAAAAACAATATATTAAATGAACTAATTGAAGAATCACCTTTTTTGTGAGTATTTTACCCTCCATTCCTTCCCAATTTAAACCAACATAGTGTATAATTGAATGCCCACTCAGGTTTCACATGTATTTACTTTTAAAAGCAATTCCTCCTATCCATCAAGGTGGAGAAAATACCAGTATTTTCAGAAACCTGGGGAGAACTTTGAATCCTAGAATATTAAAGGGAAATTGCAGACAAGTTAATCTTAAAATTGAGATAAGTTACAAAATGAATTATGATAGTACAGATTAAGTGTTGACCTTTAAGCTGGAAAACGTAAGCATGATCTTGAATTTAATGAAGTGCAGATATTGTCTTTATGGTCGTATCATGCTTGAACATTGGCTCTCTATTGGACACTTAAATCAAATTTAAAATTTACATTAAATTTTAATTGCCATCATATGTCTTCTAATTTATATGTACATCTATATCAGAATAAAAATGTAGATATGCACACATTTTTTGCATTTGCCATATTGCAAAGTTTTTTAATGTTTTTATTTATTTATTTTAAAATATTTTTATTTAGTTCAGAGAGGAAGGGAGAGGGAGAGAAAGAGAGAAACATCAATAATGAAAGAGAATCATTGATCAGCTGCCTCCTTCATACCCCGTGCTGGGGATGAGGAGCCCAGAACTGGGTGAGTGCCCTGACCAAGAATGGAACTGTTAACCTCTTGGTTCCTGGGTCAATGCTCAACCACTGAGCCATACTGTCCATGCTACAGTTTTTATAATATCATAGAATGCATCAAGAATGGATTATTTTATTTTTTAAACATTAAAATATATATTTTTATTGATTTCAGAGAGGAAGAGAGAGGAAGAGAGAGATAGAAATATCAATGATGAGAGAGAATAATTGATCAGCTGCCTCCTGCACGCCCCCTACTGGGGATCGAGCTCACAACCCGGGATGTGCCCTTGACCAGAATCAACCTGGGACCCTTCAGTCTGCAGGCCAATGACCTATCCACAGAGTCAAACATGCTAGGGCTGGATTATTTTATTTTTGCCACAAATGGTGGATGATTAGGTCATGTTTGATGGTTTTCTTCATTGAAAATTGTCACCTCTCATTTGTTGGTGATCCTGGTCTGAATGTTACTGCTCAGAAATATACTTAAATGCTTTGGCACTTAAAAATAATTATTTCATAGAGGAAGGGAGAGGGAGAGTGAGATAGAAACATCAATGATGAGAGAGAATCACCGATCAGTTGCCTCCTGCATGTCCCCCACTGGGGATTAAGCCTGCAACCTGGACATTTGCCCTGACAGGGAATAGAGCCATGATCTCCTGGTTCATAAGTTGACACTCAACCACTGAGCAACACTGGCTAGGTGCTTTGGTACTTTTTAAGGAATGGGGTTCTTTCTTTGGGGTTTAACCATTACATGTAAATTTGTGATATAATCATATTTATGGCTTGAGAGTATAATTATGATATTAGATTTTAGACAGGACTGTTTTCTCAGTATGACATCAAGGTTGACTGTACATTATTATTTAATGCTATTAAAGAAATTAAGGTAGAAATTAGAAGAAAATCTAGCATTTTTCATATTTTTCAGGAAAATAACCTGTGAGTCTTCGAAAAAGGAACTTCTATTAATACTGGTTTAAGACATACTGGATTAGAGTGTGATTGTCAGAGTCCAGCATGCTGCAGTTTATGCTTTTTTGAACTTATAAGTGTTTGTCTCCTTGTGTGCCCTCTGTCTGTGCTACATATTGAGGATTTCTCAGGTAGGCATTCAGTTATCCTCATGCTGTTCTGATGGTCATTTGATTGAATTGGCAGTGCATGACACAGAGCAAAGCCCAGACCACCCAATCATTCCTCAACTCTAACAATTGCCAAATACAGTGCCCTATTCATAGTAGATACTTGTGATTGTGGTACGCATGGAGATGGTCAAGGAAGGGTGGAACAAATAAAAAAAATTAAGGCAAAAAGAAGTGACAGAAACCAATAAAAGGCAGATTGTGAAAGGCTTATTGTTATTTAATGCAAGATAATTTATATAGTTTGCAGTACAATATAAGGACAATTGTAGGTGCTTCCGAGATATCAGTTTCTTTCAATTCTGTCTGACATATATGAAGAACTCAATAAATAAAAGCTCATAATATTCATGTCATTATGATAATTGTCATTGTATGTTTGGGAGGGTTAAGAAAAAGCCTTGCTTGAAGATGAATATAGATCACTATCCTCTTAAGAACATTTCCAGTGTTATGTGTTCATAGAATTCACCCATGTAAATTTGCCTAAATTTCTTACATTCCCTCCCAGATCAGATAAATATTTAATATTTGCTTTTTAGAAATATTCTAAGTTATTTGGGTGTTTTCTATACTGATTTTTAAATCATCAAATTAAGCCTAAAAATAGGCTTCCTTCCTTTCTTCCTTTCTTCGGTGGGGGACTAATTACTTTTATAGCTTCATTATAACCTAACACCTTATGTAAGTTATTTCTTGTTGTGTAACAAATTTCTACAAACTTAGTGCCTTAAAACAATGCACATTTGTTTTCTCACAGTTCCTGTGAGTCTAGTCTGGGTGTAGCTTAGTTGGTTCCTTTGCTTAGGGTCTCACAAGTCTGTAAGCAAGGTGTCAGCGGAGCTGTGCTCTCATCTGGAGGGTAAACTGGGGAAGGATCTGCTTCTGAGTTCACTCATGTTGTTGGCAGAATTCACTTCCTTGCAGACATAGGACTGAGGGACCTGGTTTCTTTTTTGGTTTCAGTTGGGGGTTGCCCTCCACTCCTAGTGGCCACCCCTAGTTCCTACAGGGCACCTGCAGCTCCCTGCCTCATGGGCTTTCCCTGGGCTTACTTTACCAAGCCAGCAAGGAGATGCTCTAGAGTAGCCTGCTAGCAAGACAGAATCTGATGTAAAGGTAACATGATCACAAGAGTGACACTTCACCGCATTGTTATATGCATTGGTTAGAAGCAGGTCCTGGCCACATGCAAGGGTAGGGAATTACACGAAGGTATGTACCTTGGGGGCAGAAATCATGGGGGACACTGTGGAGTATGTCTGCCACACACCTCCAACACCCCCACGTGTAAATAGACAACATAAAGGCAAACACAGAGAATGCTGTTGACATGTGTTATATTCTGTCATACCTACATATTTAGAAATCTTAAAACTTTGTAAATTAGGGAACTATTTAATTATTTACACTCATTTTTACCTCTAACTTGTATTTCTTAACACATTTTTAATTTTATTTTTCATCCCTATTTCTACATGAGTCCCTTTCTCTGTTTCTGTTTTTCTTCTTCTCTGCAAATGTATATTTACCTACTTTTATAGTTCAAACACTATTTCAAGTACTGGGGATACAATAGTGTAAGGAAATACCCAATACATCTTTATTTTCATGGAGCTTAGTGGTTATAGGGGACTAAAATTATAAATGACAACTACAATATAATGTCACAAATGTTAACAGAGATAAAGCCCCAGGTGATGGACAGGCACATGGGAGGGCTACCCAACCCATTCTGGAGAGGAAAGGAAAGACTTCTCAGAGGAAGTGACCACCGCATTTTGGTTATAGACCTAGACCAATAGCAAAATACTAGAATGGGAAAGTTTGTACTGAGGACCAAATATTTTTAATAATCTAAACATTAAGCACAATTGCTTTTATAGCTTAAACCTTGATAAGTACATAACAGAGAACATTTTAGTGCTGCATTAGTAAAAAATGGGTCTATGAACAAACTCATAAAAGCTTATATTATAATGTTGTTGAATAATTATTATCATTAGCTATTTAAATATTATAAACTTAGGCAAAACTATTCCTCTATGGCTCAGTCCTCTCATCTACAAAATGAGTTGAAATTGGTAATTCCTGAGGTATTTAATTGGCTCTAAATTCCATGATTCTATGAGTCTATAGGATTGAGAATGTAAACAGGAATGATGGTGCTGAAAGACCCTTCAGCTAAGATCCAAACATAGGTCCCTCAGCCAGTCAAGGCAAGACTTCCACTACCCAAGCCTTTGTGTGAATTATTGAAAGGCTCCCCCTCCTGGTAGAAACATTATAGAAATATATCCCTGGTTTAAGGCACAGAGCTTTTCAAGAGCAGTGGGGGATGAATTTCAAGGCCTTGAGTCCCTTGTACAGAGCAAAAAATATATGCTGGTACTAAGTCCAGTGTTATTTCTTACCCAGTTATGACCATTTAAGTCTCCAGCTTCACCAGAAATCAGAAATGTTCAGGAAGAGAATTGGACGGTGATTTGCCCACTGTTATTACGACCTCAGTTACTTGTAATCTTCTGAACACTCCAGTTTAGGAGGTGTTCTTGGATTTATTTTTAACATTATTTACCTGGACACCAAACATTTTTGAAGGCAGGAGTATGTGTTTGGATACTAAAAAAAAACATTTCATTTTTTCCCTTATCCAGTTGTTATCAGGCTCTGGTTTAATAACACTTAAAACACTTGGCGAATGGCAAAATGATCAGATTTACAAGGTGAAGGCCACCATCTATCAAGGTAGATTTACCATTTGCGCCCTTCTGGGTGACAGCTCCTGTTACAGCCCTTCCTTTGTCCCAGAGCCATCAGTCAGCATCAGCCAATCCCCTTCCTGGTTCCTCTGACACCCTCATTGACTTCACAGGAACTCTGTGCATCTTGTGGTTCATTTCCCCAGGACAGGATGCCTCACTGTTTGCCTGGTAGCTATTCAGGAGTCATTAGGTCCTTTTAAATCCGTACTTCTCTCAAAGGCCAGTGAGCTCCACCCAGCAGGCATTTCTCCTTCCAACAAGGGTTCATTTAGGTCCTTGAAAGGCCATCTTGGCCTCATCACTAGCTGGCAGGTGGATGGACTGTATTTTTGGTTCCGTTTTGGAACTGAGCTGGGTAGGCACAGGTGGGGATCTCCTGAAGAGAACTAACCTGAGTCTGAGAGTCCTCCCAGAATGTGACACTGAAACACGAAAATTAAACTGAAATGCCCTGAATTCTCGGGTTCTTGTCTCGCTGGTTTCAAAGAATGAAGCCATGGACAAAAGGTTATAGGTGAAAAGTACAGAAACTTTATTGCAAGCAGACACTACCTCTAAAACCTAATTCTAATCCTAAGATTCTGTCCCTCCTAGACAGACAGAGGGGCCCCTGAGAAGGGTGACCACTGCTTTCTTTGTCTTGAGGCATTAAATAGGCTGCAGTTCTTTGTCTGAACCTGATGCCTTCTTATTGGTCATTTTGCTTCATAGAATTAGTTTTCAAAGCTCAAAGCCCACATGGTGTCCCCCATTTTCTCTCCCCCTTGTCTTGCTGGTTGTAGTCACTTTTGATTTTTCTTATAGCTCTTCCAGTTGTATTGGCAGAGAAAGCCCTATCTTATGGCTCTCCCAGCTACTCAGGTCAGGGCTACTTTTGGCCTACCTTATGGTCACTTTAATTACTCAGGCCTGAATACATTTTGGTTTATGGCTGTCTTTAATTGCACAGGCCAGATATATTTCTATTTGCCTATTCCATTTCTCTACTCTCTGTACAAGTAAGATAAACACCCTGGCGTCTTCAAGTCTCCATTATGTATTCCTTCCCCCATAACCCCTTTTTACTCCTAACCTAAGCCTGCCTAAGTAAGCTAGCTAGCTAACCCTTTCAACACCACCTCCACCGCACAACAGAGTCCAAGGAGGGTCTTTAAAATGAAAGTATAAGATGAGGAATAGTATATATTTTGGATTATATAAAAATATAATCCAAATGTCACTTCTCTGACATTAGCAATTTATTGAGACTAAGCTCAAAGAGATGGTTAACTTTAATTGTTATTATTATCAATGTCATAATAGCTTAGCATTTCTATTTATTAGTCACTCACTATGTGTCAGATTTTTGCTAAGCACTTTCCTGAATTATCCCCTGTGCTGGGCACAGACTACTTGGCACATACTATTCCATTTAATCCTCAAAACAACCCTAGGGATCAGGCATGTATTAGGTTCAGCAACATGCTCAAACAAGATACAAATGCTTTTCTTTCTTCTCTAAATGCCTATGTAAATGATCTAGGGCAATTGTTGGGGATTCCATAATCACAAGGCTCCTCAGCTCTTGCTCTTGTGCTATCCTCAATGCTCAACTTGCATCTCATGGTTCAAGAGATGCCTGAATTCCAACCTGCAGGAAAGAAAAAGCAGGGAAGGAACATCCTTCCTCTTCTTTTAAGGAAACTTCTTTAACTTAATCCTTTGGCCAGAAATTAATGACATAAAGACACTCAGTTACAAGGGAGACTGGAAACATGGGCTTTATTTTAGGCATCCTAGGGTCTAGCTCACTTGTGGAGAATCATTATGATAAGGAAGGGGGAAATGGGTATTGGGGTAAAACTAACAGTGTCTGTCATAGTATGTTATTGTCATTCTACAAGCGAGGAAACTGAAGGACAGAGAAGTGAATAAGGATGTCCAATGGTACAGCTAGTAAGCAATAGAGTCAAGTCGAGTCTGATGCCCTTGCTCTTTCCCACCATGATGCACTGTCTCTTGTACTCAGTTAATCTATTTTTCAAAATAGAATTCAACTAATCATATAAAAACACCTTTTTAACCAAAAGACCAACTAGCAACGTTTTGCTTTTGCCTGAGTATCTATTTGCTGCATTAGTTATTCTGCTTACCAGGAACAAACAGATACTCCATGCATATTTACTCTTGGTCAATGCCTAGTTTAAAAGTAAGAGTTCTTAGGATGAATTTCAGTATTTCCATCCAATAACTGTAAAAGTGGCACTTGGTAAATAAGGAAATCCTTGAATAAAGAGAAATGGCCTCCCCTACACCTATATCAAGAAGACTGTGACATATAAAAGATTGCATTAAATCAGATAAAGGGATGAAATGACATGAGTTTAATGATGATTGTAATAACAAGGTAATTAACTTACCTAATCAAATGTTATGTGTCTTTACAGCAGTGGGCAAAACACAGAGTTAATAAAGCTATTATAATAATCATAAGCTGCATGTCTTTTTCCATATGAGCAACTGTAAACCTACTATTGCCCACCCCTGCATGCCTTAGGCTGCAGTAGAAGTAAAGGAGATTTGTGTGCAGCTGCAATGACACTGTCTACTGGGCACTTGAAATGTGGCCAATCTAAATCAAGAAGTGCTGTGAGTGTAAAATGCACAGAGACTGTTGAAGGCTTAGTACAAATATAAGAATGTAAAATAACTCATTAATAATTTTATATAGACTGGATATTGAAAAGATATGTTAGGTATTTGGATTAAATGAAATATATCATTAACTCAATTTCAGGTTTGTTTTTCATTTTAAAAATATGGCTACAATAAAATGTCACTGCTTGCACTTGAGGCTTATAATTCTTTTAGGCAGTGAGGGTTTATTCAAACAGAAGCAAAGGAGACAAGGCAGACGATCTCTACTGCTGTCCAAGAGGGAAAGCTCTTCCTCTGTCATGTTGCATTTCCTGGTGACTAGGAGGGGTACTGTTTCTGTGTAGCAAAATTTTGACAGGATTTTTTAAAACAGTTAAAATCCTCCTGAAAACTGCCCCCTAACTGAGAGAGAGAGAGAGAGAGAGAGAGAGAGAGAGAGAGACTTCTGATAACTAATCTGGATTTCTAGATCTTCTAACATAGAGTGTCTAGCGTAGGAGATAAATGAATTTCTGGATATTGGAAAAATATGCTTCAGTGAAAGTAAAGGCATTGATGTTGAATCAATATGATGCTTTTAACTGCAAATAATAGAAAAACTGGTTTGAGCAATAAGGAAATGTTGTTTTAACAGTAAGCCAGAGAGAAGGCGCGTGTAGGCTTCTGCTCCATTTCTTTTAAGGTTTCTCAGCCTCTGCCTTCCGAAGTGTGTTGGATTTATCTTCAAATAGTTCAGTAATAACAAGTGAGTGGATTTATTTCTTATTATTATTCTGTTTAATTATTCCCATATTCTTCATCATTAAACATTTTCCTAATATAATTACATGATTTTTGCTGACATTCATTTATTTATCCATTTATTGAGCACATAAAATGTGCCAGAGACAGCACAATTCTTACTCTCATGAAGTTTGCTGTCTCTCTATATTAGATAAAGTAGACAAATGCACACAAATCATGTCCTCAATTTTGTCAAAATGGTAGGTATTTTTAATATACATAAAGCTACCCATGACCTAAACACCTCTAAAATTTACATCTTTGATAATCCGTTGGGTGGCAGAGCCATCCTGGTCTGTCCAAGTCATCCTGATGAGAAACTTGTATCAACAGGTTTTCCTGTTGATTTAGATCCCTCAGTGACTAATGCTTGTGAAACTATGCAGTGGTTATCAAACAAGGAGAGTAAGGCTTTACTGCTCATGAACTTCTGTTTTTCTTTCTGCCCAGCAAAAACACAAAGGAGCTCTCTAGGTCAGGCCTCCAGGAAGAAGGCCAAGCCGGGCCCAATGCCAACTGATTTTACATCCATGACACCCTTTCTCAAAACAGGTCCCATAGTCCTGAACGGTGGGGGATTCCAGAGAGGAACAAATTGTTCCCTCCTTTGATCTGGTGAAGCATTTTTTCTGGCGCTCTCAAAGGGCACTTTAGATCCCTTGCAAATTGAACTTGACAGACCTTGGTTCAGGTTCCTGACTTAGTGATTGTGAAGGTGCTATCTTACATGTGATGATCGGATTCTTTGTGGAGGTTGTCTCTAACTCTTTGTGAAGTAGGTTTTGTTTTGTTTTAATGCCCATTTGAAACCTGAGAAAACTGAAGCTCAGAGAGTGAATGGCTCCTTAACCTTTCAGTTCAAGCTCCTTACTCAAGGATTTGGGAACCACACTGACCATGGCTTTGATCCCTTCTAAATGATGTCCAAGAACTCAGGAATTCCCTGGTCATTGCACAATAAACTTTCTATACCTTCATCAGGGACAGGGGCTTCTAAAAAAATTAGGAAAAAACAAAAATCAATCTCAAATTCCATTTCAGTTTTCTCATTTTCTCATTGGTTTGTCAGAGTTGGGCTCCCATTTTCTGCTTTAACAATCAACAATCCATAAAAGTGCTAAGTCTGTCAGTAAATATTTGTTAAAAGAATCAATGGATGGATGAGCACAGAATTTCTCATCCTCGAGATTGCATTAAAGTTTTATCTTCAAGGATGTCTTAATTTCTGGACAATATCAGAAAGAATAACCAGCTGGTTTGATACAGGGGTGCTCAAATGGTTTCACTATTCGGTTTCATTCTAAAACCCCTCCTAAGTTTCATGACCATTCCTCCATAGCACATAATTTTACAACCAATAGTATGAGAAAACAAAATGTCTTCAGTGCTTCTCAATTTTCCACACTACATTTGAGTGGGAAATAAGAGAGAAAACAAAGAGTAGTGAGGATGCCTGGCTCACCCTTGGCTGGCTCCCTTCAGGTTGGAAAGGAAGGTGTTTCTCTTGACTTAGAGCAGCTCCTTGAACTCCACGCAGGTGCGGGAACATTGACATTCCAAGTGGAACTGACCCTTGAAGCTGATCAATTTGGGGTGGCATATTTGAAGGCTTCAACTTTTAAATTAAATGTGGTTGTGTGGCCCTGGACAGTGTGTATCAGTGGTTAGAGGGTTGACCCACATACCAAAGGGTTGCAGGTTCGATTCCTAGTTGAAGGGCACATACTTGAAGGTTGAGTTTGGGAGTCAACCAACTCAACTGTGCTGTGTCTCTCTCACACCTCTCTCTCTCTCTCTCCACCTCCCTCCCTCCCTTCCACTCTAAAAATCAATGGAAAAAATATCCTTGGGTGAGGATTAACAATAACAAAAATGTGGTTGTGTGATGGGAAGTGACTCAGCTTAAAACCCTTCATCAATCATGAGAGTTCCCACCTTCTGGTGTGTCATGGAACCACCCCACTCCAGGCCCTTTGCCTTGACAGATCCATCTTACCTTGTGATACAGATAACTGCCTTCACTGATGCTTAATGTTTTAGTGGTAAATTTACAACACACACACAATGTTTACAGTGGTAAATTTATAACACACATAGATCTAAATGTAGTAGATGCATAAAGACTAAGATTAATAACTTTGTATTTTATCACTAACAAAAATCCATACTCATTAATAATTTTTCCATAATACTCTTGATCCAGAAGTAGAGTCATTAAAAATAAAGTGGGGGAGTATGGCAAGAGAGGATTTTCCTTCCTTCAAGCTTCTCTCTACCACACATCTTGCTGTCCTATTCCTGGCTCCTTTCCCTGCTCTGAAAGGGAGAAAAACACAAAAGCTCTCCTAAGGATACTTGTCAATGTTTAAAATTCCACCATTAGAAGCATATATTCCTTTGATGTGATGTGATATCTCTTAATGACAAATAGATTGCTCTGGAGAGAAGTTGCAGAATAATCATCTTAGCCTTTATATTGATAGGGAAGAATGCAAAGGCCACGAAGAGACTAAAATAAATCTTTATGTGGCATTGGTGGTAGATAGGCTGTAATAGGCAATTTGGAGTATCAAGAAAAGCCTTTGCCTACTGAATATTGTGGGAAGCATTGGCACTAAGACTTGATATTTTGCTTCTTACATATGGCTAGTGAGGAAAGTAAAGTGTTATCATGAAAATCACTTGGAATAACACCTGGTACCATCAAACTTTGTTGAATTTTTTACTGATTTGAATAATGTGAATTAAAGTCCAATTGTTTAAACATCCATTATCAGAAGGCACTTTACAGTAAGGTTTGGGAATCAGAAACACAAAGGTTCATATACCAACTTTGCCACTCATTAGCTGTATAAACCTCAATTCTCAGAATCTTATTTTCAGTTGAAATGGATTTATCTATAACTATTCTACAGTGTTGCATATTAAGTAAGATAATGTATGCCAATTATTTAGCACACTGCAGATTAATTTAAGTAATATAGTGTTGCTAATGACTGCAATGACAGTGATTATGATAATATTTTCTATTTGAGAAATACTAGTCAAGATTTTTACCATTTTCAGTCCCTTTATTTGTAGTAAAAGAAAACCCCTTATGTCCCTCAGTAAAGACATCTATGATGTCATGTTCATGAAATTTTTGAACTTTAATTTATTTTGACTTGATTTGGTAAGTCCAAATCTATACCTATTCACAAGGCCCAACCTGGATGTAATATTACTGATGATATTCATACATGTTTTGAGCTCTTTTTAATATAAGTAAGTGATAGATTACATACAGGGTGTCTCAAATAAATGTATACCCACTTTAACAGGTAATAGCTTAATTTTGAAAATGAAATGTATGTTAATAAACACTGCCTTTGTAATTATTTAAAGTGTGTGTATACATTTTGGGGGACACCCTATGTTTTATTTATTTTCTCAGCAAGCCTGTCCTGTGTGAGCCCCTTGAGTTCCACCCTGGGTACTTGGCTGGTTTGTGCTTTCTTCTTGACATTGACCATTTCCACAAAATCGACTGAGAGTGATTCCTTGCCCTGGGTCTATATACCCCACACCAGTGGTTCTCAACCTTCCTAATGCCGCGACCCTTTAATACAGTTCCTCATGTTGTGGTGACCCCCAACCATAAAATTATTTTCGTTGCTACTTCATAACTGTAATTTTGCTACTGTTATGAATCGTCATGTAAATATCTGATATGCAGGATGTATTTTCATTGTTACAAATTGAACATAATTAAAGCATAGTGATTAATCACAAAAACAATATGTAATTATATATGTGTTTTCCAATGGTCTTAGGCCACCCCTGTGAAAGGGTCGTTCGACCCCCAAAGGTGTCGCAACCCACAGGTTGAGAACCGCTGCCCCACACCTACTGGTTGTCTGTCCCTCTCCACCTCACCTTTACCTGCTCTGAGCCTTTAGAATTCAGCTTAGGTGTCACCCCTGCTAGAAACCCTCCCTTTTACATCTGGTTTAAGAGCTCCTCTTGAAGTGCTTACCACATTACAATGTATGCTTTTTGTAGCACGATTATTTGGTGCCTCATACGACTCTTTGTGATAAACAGTTAATGTCACCTGGTTCTTTCATCCCTTTCTATCTATATTCATACACATATGTGCTCCACTTATCCTACCTATGTACTATTTACTTAATCTATGCCTTATCCATCTGCTCAGTTTCACCTGTCCCCTCATTGTCTTGACTTCTACAGCCTAATTACCTCTTATGAAACAAGATAGAAAACATATATTTCAGATTATGTATTTTTTTCATTTAATGCCATCAAGTTTAAATATTATTTCTTTTTTCTCTGAAGAAACCTGTTCTTGATAGTTTACTCTTTGAACCTAGTTCAAGTATTAAGCATTTCTAATTTAGCAGGTAAACAATCTATTTCTTTTACTTTCAAGGTGATTTATAAAAGTCACGTTAAATGGAACCGTGGTCAAGCAATTTACCCTCGCTGAGCTTCAGTTTCCTCTGTAATAAAATTAGGATATTAAACATGTGAGTGTTGCCCTTTAAACCTCATGGGGACATGAAATCATGTTCAAATTTTGGTTGTTTAGCAGATCATATAGAATGAGCATCTCTCAAGTCTAAGGATGGTAGCAATCTAAGTTGGCACTCAAAAAACACCATCCTATAACCTGGAGAGCATTATGCTAAATGAAATAAGTCAGTCATAGAAAGATAAATATCACATGATCTCACTCATTTGTGGAATATAATGAACAACATAAACTGATGGACAAAAACAGATCCAGAGACAGAGAAGCATCAGTCAGACCATCAAACCTCAGAGGGGAGGTAGGGGAGGGTGAGGGGAAGGGGGAGAGATCAACCAAAGGACTTGTATGCACGCATATAAGCCTCACCAATGGACACAGACACCAGGGGGGTGAGGCATGAGCAGAGGGGTGGGGGGAACAATGGGGGAATAAGGACACATATGTAATACCTTAATCAATAAAGAAAATTTTAAAAAAAATCTATCTATATAAAAAGCCAGCAACCAGAATGCCATAACAACTGGAATGAAAGTTGCTATGACGCCCACTGCAGTTAAGAGAACCAGCCCAATCGGGGGGTGGAGGCAGCCAGCCAACCTCCCTCGGCCCCTCCCCCCAGCAGACCCTGCCACTGATTGGCCTCTCCCCCTCCCACCCCCCATCAAGGGCATGGCCAGCCAGCCACCCCCCCCAGCCCTTCCCCCCAGCCAGCCCCACCCCCCAGTGAGCCTGGCCCTGATCGCCCCGATTGGGGTGGGCTGGCTGGCCAACCTCCCACTGTCTCCTCTTTTCCGACAGGCCCAATCTGCCTGATTGGGGCCGGAGCCACCGGGACCCCATTCATGCATGAATGGCCCCCTTCCCCTACAACCAGTCCAAGTCAAGTTTTTTTTTTATGAATGTTTATAGCCCCATGTTCCTCTCTTTAATAGATTCATAACATTTATAGTTGCATTTATTTGTGGGATTAGTTAAATAAATTTGTCTCCCCCCCCCCCCCCCCACACACACACACACAAAACCACCCTATAACAAAGAAATGCTTGCCGGCATGGAGTGTTCCCAAATTTTCATTGCAGTAGGCCTGGCCCTTTCATAGTAACTGGTTCACTTGCTATGTAGGGGAACCAACCATCCTAGTTTGCCAAGGACTCTCCTAGTGTTAGCAGTGAATGTCCTACAACCTGGGACACTCCTCAGTCCTAGGCAAACCAGGAGTGTTGCTCCTCCTATTTCTTAACTTCTTTAAGCATCAGTTTCTTCACATGTAAAGGGAGGGATGCAGACATTCATGGTAATGCTGTTATAAGGTCTAAAGGTGGTAATGTAAGTGGAATGATTAACAACAGTGCCTTCACTATGAAGGTGATTATTACCATGATCACAATCTAGTTTCGGTTTTATTATCTCTGGGTGAGCTTGTGCTAACTTTCATTTTGCTTTATTATATTTTTCACAGGAACATGTAAACTATCAGAGAATGCAAGTGGTTCCTCCTAAAATTTCTGATTCTGCTGTGTGTGTGTGTGTGTGTGTGTGTGTGTGTGGTGTTTGATAATACACAAACACATAGCATTTATGGGTCCTCATCACAATGATTTTGATTGCTCTATTTCAGTGGTTCTCAAACTCCAGTTGGTCCCTAGACCAGCAACATCAGCGTCACTTGGGAACTTGTTTGAAATGTAAATTCTTAGGCTACAATCCAGACTTACTGAATCAAAAGCTGTGGGAATGGGGCCAGGAAATATGCGGCTCATCCAGCCCTGTGGGTGATTCTAATGCATGTTCCAGTTTGAAATCACTGTTCTGTTCCATGTTCACAACTGACTAGGCCACCACTGTGCCCAAGGCCAACTTCAGAAGGAGGTACTTTATTAAAACAGTGGCTAAATTATTTCTGGGGCTGGTAAGATTTTGAAAGATACACATCTTTTCTTCTCTGAACATAGATCACGTATAGGATAGATTTTCATCCTTTGCATGTTCTTACACACAACACTTAACTGCTGAGGGCGAAGGGTCAGCCTGTGAATGGGAATGACCATAGTTTCAGTAAATATCTCCTAGGCAATTCACACCAGCTCTCCGTAGTTCACCGTAATTGAATAAAATTAGAATAGGTAAAATTTCCAGTGCTAACTTAATAGGATATTCATCTTAGAGTTTCGAAACATTTCAAACAAACGCAGAGTAAAATTTTCAATTAAGTGTGGCTGAGTTTGACAGTTACATTTTAAATGGCAGAATTCCTGGTTTACAGCTGTTTCAATTTAAGCATTTCAATTTGGATGCGTAGTTACCTTCTCCCCTGTGAGATCTCCTTGACTACTTTCTGCTTTAAAAGAAGCAATGACTTCTTCAGGGGAAGTCTAATCTCATTCTTAGTGATGGAGATAAAATGAACAGTGAAATGTAAGCAATGTCTATTGACTTGAAATAAATATGTTTTAGACTCAAGGTCTCTGTCAAGATGTTCCAAGTCCAAAATCCCTCTTCACAGGGTAATAGCTGCTCCACAGTTTAAACAAATATACTCCTAGCAATTATGTTGCACAACATTTAATGCTGAATTATCTGCCTCAAGAGTCAAGCTTCAATGTCTGCGGGCATCTCTTTCCAAAAGATTCTATTAGCTTCTGAGAAGGTTCCTCTGGCACCTCATCTCACTTTCTTTTTACCTTAATTTGAAGCACTCTTGAGTTTGCAGAGGAACCTCTTTCCTGAATTCTGTTTCCGGCATAGGAATGAATGTAGATGAGTGAGAGACATGATGAGAGGCAAAGAGAAAAACAGTGTTATTAACCCAGGTAAGAATTACACTGTTTGTTCTAGGTGGTTTATCATTATGCCTTATTTTCGTACTTAGAAAACAAGTGATTACAGTGCCTTAGAAGGGCATCACCCCCAGCTATGATTCTATGATATATTTTGAAATGAAAAGAGAAACATTTTTAATGTTCAAAGAAGGGTGTTATCTAGGAGACTAAAGAGATAGATTGAGAGACTGTTTCTGGACAACTAATTGAAACTTACAAATCACAAGATCTGATCCTGGTGGGCCCTCTGCTTATTCTGGAGCCCGTTTTCCTATGTGTTATTTGTCTATTGGTGCATAACTTGGTGGCATAAACCAGTGGTTGGCAAACTCATTAGTCAACAGAGCCAAATATCAACAGTACAATGATTGAAATTTCTTCTAAGAGCCAATTTTTTTAAACTTAAACTATATAGGTAGGTACATTGTTATTAACTTAATTAGGGTACCCCTAAGCTGGCTTTTGCTAAAAACATCCTCAATCTGATTGAGATACGTTCGCTGAGGTCGACCCCTTCCAACTCTCCCATCCACACTCGTCTTGTATACTTGTTTCGTCTATCTCCTTTCGTTCATCCCCTCTATATGTCCTAACCATCTCAACATACCTTTCTCAATCCTCGACGCTACATCTTCTTTCACTCCACAACGTTCCCTGTATGTGCGTGCCCGCACGTGGTATTTTGTGGAAGAGCCACACTCAAGGGGCCAAAGAGCTGCATGTGGCTCGCGAGCCACGGTTTGCGGACCACTGGCATAAACCAATAGCAATCATTTATTATTATTATTATATGGCTCTTCATGGTTTTAGAGGTGGTTGTCACTTGGGGTGTCTCAAATGGTTGCAAGTGATTCCAACAGCGGATGGTCCTTAAGTGCTGACTGCTCTCTATCATTATGTGGTCTCTCTAACACAATGGCTAAGGGAATTAGATTTCCAACGTGGCATTCAGGGGTCCAAAGGCATACAAAGAGCTTCCAATCAGCTCTGTAGTTCCTCATTCTTATATATGAATACACAGCCAAGGATCACCAGGCATTGGAGAAGTGTCCAATACTAAAGATTAAGGCTAAAACAAAGCAAAATAGAAAAAATGGAGCCCAGAGGAAATGGATGTAATAACATTACATAGGCTTACTATTTTCCAGTACTTATGTTCTAAGTGTTTGGTACATATTAATCTCTTTGTATCTCTCAACAATCCTATGCCTGGGTAGTCTTATTATGTCTATTTTACTGAGAAAACTGATAAACAGAAGTGCAGTAACTTGCCCAAGGTCATTGGTTAGAGTCAATGTCAGTACTGGCATTTGAACTGACTGCAGAGTCTAAACTCCTACTATACCATACATTAGAAACCATACTGGAGCTGGGGGAATATTTTCAAAGACAAAAGTAGATTTTGCAACCATAAAACAAGAAAAGAATATTATTTAAAATAAATATTTTAAAAAGAGTTCTTTAAATGTAAAAAGAATATAACCGTACAAATAAAATCAGTGGGATGAAAACACAAATTAAAAAAAATAATAATTCAGGAAGCCAAATAAAAAACAAAGAGATAGAAAATATAATAGAAAGGACAAGAAAAGCAGAGCTTCATATACAATTAATGAGTTCCACAAACAAGGAAGAGATAAAAATAGAGGAGACAAGATTATCAAAGAAATAATAGAATAAATATGTTTGCAGTTGAAGGACACATTTTCAGATTAAAGGGACCTGTCATTCATTTCACAATGAATGAAGAAAGATCCACATCAAGGTTCATCATCAGAAAGCCAGAGGTCAAGAAGACACCTTAAAAGTTTTCCAGAGAGAACAATCATTTCTTGTGACAAGGATTTAGAGCCGAGAGCAGATTTCATTGAACTTCTCAACAGCAATATGGGCCCTGTTCCAGCTGGAGCACTGCCTTCAACATTCTGAGGGAAAAAGACTTCCAGCCTTGACTTCTGTACTGTGCCAAACCACAGTCAAACTCGAGGATGCAGCAAAGATATTTTCTGACTTGTGATACCTCAGTACATTTACCTCTCGTCCCCATTTTTTTTTTATTTTGTGTGTGTGGAAGATACTTTATTATTTTTAAAAATTAATTTACTTTCCAATTACAGTTGACATACAATATTACATTAGTTTCAGGTGTACAACATAGTGATTAGGCATTTATATACCTTACAAAGTGATCCTGCTGATAAATCTAGTACCCTCCTGATACTATATATAGTTATTACAATATCGTTGACTATATTCCCTATGCTCTATTTTATAAACACTCCATGACTATTTTAATAACTGGCAATTTGTACATTTTAATCCCTTTCACCTTTTCACTCATCCATCCCCCCTAAGTCTCCTCCTAAGTCCTCTTTCTTAATAAGCCACTGAATCATTTGTTTCTTCAAAATGAGAGAGTAAATAAAAAAGAGAAAAGGGTAAATTTCAAATGAGAGAGAATGGGAATACTCAGGCTAAGGGCAGAAGAAATTTCCAGGAATTCCGCCGTGTAGCAGGCCTGGAGTGGGAAGGACTTCAGGCAGCACGAGGAAGACTGTCTCCATGAAACAAATAGTACTAATGGCTCGCTGAATGTGTCTTATTTATGAAGAGTTTCACAGCAGAAACAAAAGAAGCAAAACAGCACAGGACTACTTTAAAGCCAGGAAAAAAAACAAAAATTAATGCAAGGAAAGATGTGTAAGTTACAAAACATGGTGTAATTCAGCTATGAGTGATAAGCACAGTTAGTAATATAACTATTAAACACTGATTTAACACAAATATAGTGGGAAGATAGGTAGAAAGACATGTACTTGTGTGTGTGGTGGGAGGTATGTATGAGATCTCTTAATTTCCACTTTTCATACAGAAAAGTCAATCAATAATGGTATCTCATATTGAAAAATCAACCAAAGAACTTGTGTGCATATATGCATAACCCATGGACACAGCCAATAGGGTGATGAAGGCCTGTCAACTTTAACTTTTGAAATACTTTTGGTTTGTAGTATTTACTGATATTCACAACAATTCTAAATTAAAATTTTCACTAATAAAAATATGATCTAAAAACAACTGTCCTCTTGGTTTTTACACTAATTTTTTTTAAATCACTTTACTACAATCATTTGTAAACTGTTCACCCGTAAAAATGTTGAAAATGAATAATACATGTTGACTATTAATGGGGGAAAATCCAATAGATTGAGCAGGTACTTGAGAAATTTGGGGATGTATACTACTAGTATAAACAATTATAAAGTTGAAAGTCTTGCTTTTGAGGTGAGGCAATGGAGCAGGAGCAAACTATTTTTAAAAATATCTATTTTATTGATTTTTTTACAGAGAGGAAGGGAGAGGGATAGAGAGTTAGAAACATTGATCAGCTGCCTCCTGCACACCCCTTACTGAGGATATGCCCGCAACCAAGGTACATGCCCTTGACTGGAACCAAACCTGGGACCCTTCAGTCCGCAGGCCTCCGCTCTATCCACTGAGCCAAACCAGTTAGGGCGGAGCAAACTATTTTTATTAAAAGCTTTAAAGTGTTACTTTACTTTTTAAAAGAATGCATCTATGTATTACTTTGATAAAATTAAAAGATAAGCAAAATTAAAACTCCACTGATAATATTTGTCAATATCTCTTTACTATATCTATAACTGTGACTACAAACCCAGAGCTGTTGCCTTACTTGGTGTGATTGTGGGTTTCTCTGAAAACAACCTGTTGTAAGAAGCTTAAATTCCTTTTACGTAAGAGATTTCTTTCCACTGAGGCATTAAAGGCATTAAAAGCCACTTTAATTGCTTTCTTACCTGGAGTAGTAACACACTGAACTACCACTAGTCATTACTTTTCACAGGAGTGCATCAGATAAGGGAGCACCATTTAGAAGTGCCCTGAGGAAATAAATGAAGTCAAAGACTAAAGTGTGCTCACGAATCTAGAGACAGAGGTAAAAAATGATCACCGGGACCCTACCTGAATGTCCTGTTTTGAAGGGACAGAGCTGGACTGGAGAAGGAAAGGCTTGAAGGGGGGAAGGGGTGTCGATTGGTGAGGTTGGGCACCTGAGAAAAGGTGGCAAGGTTGAACAATAGTATGCAGCAGGATACATTTTCCTATTTAAAAGATTTGCCAAAGCTTGTTTTGCAAAACTAATAACCTCTGTGGTTTTAACCATTTAATAAACACACCTGGATATATATTTGTAGAAGCATAAGAAGTATCTTAGTTCACTTTGGAAAACTCTCAAAATAGTAACTTTTATTTCTAAATGAATTTCGTCCTGGAGGACGTTTGTTAACTAGATCTAACCCAGTAGGTTCTGGTCAAAACTGAGGATGAGGGAAAAGAAGACAGTAGACTTTGTTAAGTGTAGTAGGAAAAGGTGGGCATGTTTTTAACAGCCCATTGAAAAAACTGGGAATCTTATATTTGAAAATAGATTTAGGTAAGATCTCTTGTTGTCGTTCTCTCTGGAGCAAAACAGTAACATTCCAGCTCATTCAAGCTAAAACTTCTGGGTTACTCATTGGCTCACAAGACTGTTCTCTCAGCAACGTTGTTGAATTGGTGCCTGACTTCATGTAACACATACCTTTTTCATTATTTTTTTAAATCTCTGAGCTGTACTCATTTTTCTACCTTCCACAGATTATTTGTCTTACTTTAAGAAATACACCCAGCCCAGCCAGCATGGCTCAGTAGTTGAGCATGGACCTATGCACCAGGAAGTCACAGTGTTATTCCCGGTTAGAGCATATGCAGGGCTGCGGGCTCAATCACCAATGTGGAGTGTGCAGGCGGCAGCCGATCAATGATTCTCTCTCATCATTGATGTTTCTGTATTTCCCTCTCCCTTTCTCTCTGAAATCAATAATATATATATATATTAATCAATAATATATATATATATTTAAAGAAATACATCTAGTATCGTCTTCATCTCTTAGTCCTTCATACCTCTTCACCACTTCTTTTCACCCAAAGACTCTTTCTAAATAACTTTCCTGTGATGTAAGAAGATCATAAAACTATACTGTGGGTTTTAACATTTTGGAAGATAGGTTAAGAATGACCTTCAAACATTGTAAATATCTATAGTGAGTAAGTTTTAGGAATAAAACCAAAAGAAATAATCAAACAACCTCAAATGGATATTTGCATTATATAAAATTAAATTGAAATTGCTTTAATGTTCATTAAAATAGACTGGTGAAATACCTACAATAGAAGTCCTGCAGCATTATAAACAGGGAGGTGGAGACTGATCCATCTATCTACATACCTATCGAATTATCTATCTATCTTTATTTATTTTAAAGGGCTCAGGGGTATATTGTTAATTCCAAGAGTGTGATATGACCCCATTTTCGTCCTAGAAAATGTGTGTGTGTACCTGATGTCTATCCACATAAATGTATGAAAGGACATACTTGAAAATATTAACATAGTGGTTTTTCTTTAGGTGCTTAGAAATGTGGGGTCCTTCCTTCCTTCCTTCCTTCCTTCCTTCCTTCCTTCCTTCCTTCCTTCCTTCCTTCCTTCCTTCCTTCCTTCCCTTCCTCCCTCCTTCCCTCCCTTCCTCCCTTCCTTCCTTCCTTCCTTCCTTCCTTCCTTCCTTCCTCCCTTCCTTCCTTCCTTCCTTCCTTCCTTGATTTTATATTTTAGTGGTTTGTCTGATTTTGTTTTTCCACAAATGGGCATTACTTTTAATCACAGAAAAATAAATGATTTTCATTTACAAATACATACTCTGAAAAAGTACTCTTTGATTTAAGTTCTTATCAAATCCTTTCTCCTTCCAATAAAGAGTTTATTCTATTCTCAAAATATATCCAAATTAACTATCGCTAAATTATTTTGAATCATAAAACAATAATCATGGAAGCAACTCCAAACATTGTCCCTATCTTTGAGCAAGATAAGCAATCACTATTTGTACTATCTTGCTTATCTTTTAGTTAAATGCTTTTATCTATTTTCCATGGGAATGTATTTAGGGTCAGTGTTGGGTGTATAATTAAAAGGCTAACCATGAATCTTAAAAAGGGACAGCAATGCCGTTTGAACAGAGGGAGTAACTGCTTTCATAAACTGAGTGAAGTTCACTGATAAACACATCTATTCCATGTGGGTAATGAAAGTCAAAATTTCACTGCTTCATTAATAAATTGTGAAATAAAATATCCTAAGTTGTCAGGAACCCTAGAAGTACAATTTGAGTTGTAAAAGTTTCCAGAGTAAAACAGAGATTTGTGCAAAAGTTTCTATGATACCAAATCAATATTCTGCTCATCAGTTTAAAGCAGAATAACTTGATTGGAATAATTGACTACAGAGAAACTGGAGCCTCTAGAACATAAAGAAAGGTTCCTTTGAACTGCAAACCTCAATCCAATTGAAATGGAAATGAAGCAGATCTTCTCAGAGCTCTCAGCGCCCCCAATGCCAATTCCTAGTTTCCACCAAATTTCCTTTCCCAGCAGTAAATATGTATTACTTTTGTAGAAATTTTTACTTTTATACTTGGGTCCATCATCATTGCTCTGATTACTAACGGGGACAAGGAGCTTGGTATAGGTCCAATTTAAGGTCTGTGGAAGTTAGTTTGGTTTCCTTCCAGACCAAACCAATGAAAATAACTGGTTCCATTCATTTATTAGTCCAGATAAACAAAGCCAGTTTTATTCTGGGCATAATGCTTATCTGTGTGACTGACCTGCAGTGAAGCCCAGGGGAAGACAAAAAACCATGAAAAGCAGAAACTAAAAAGTTGGCCTCTTTCCCTAAGAGCTAACTGTGTTCCAGAGCACAGAAAAATATTACTCAAATGAGCTAAAGTTAAGAGCGGTAGGCTCTCTGGTGTTTTTGACCTTTGGATATAGGAAAATTAAGGCAATTTTACTGTGTAGTCCACAAGAACAATTTTTCTTAGCTTGCACGCAGTTGAAATATACATAGGAATGCAATGGATTGTTCATTAGGGCGCTGCTTCCTTTTTGAAAACAACTCTCTCTTTCCTAAAAATGTGTAAAATACATTTCCTCTTTAAACTAAAGTAAATTACCATTTTTTCTTTGAGATGTTTAAAACAATCCTATACATACTTGAACTGTTTGAAAATGCCCTTCTAATAAAGTCAGGGCTGGGAACTATTAGTTTATTAATATGGGCATTTATGTCCAGACTGTATATTACTTAGTCTCCAAGAAGCCACGATAGAATTGACCCAAAATAGCTTCTCTTCATTAGGGTTCTTTCTTTAATTAAAAAATTTGTAATAAAAATACATTAGCATAATAAAAATGCTGATTACAAAGGATATGCAATGGAAAGTATTCTTAGCCCATCCAGAAGCAATCACTATTTGTACCTTCTTGCTTATTTTTTCAGAAGATTTTTGTGCATAACACAGTGTAGGGAAGAAAAAATTTTACTTCTACCCTTCTAGGTTCTTTGGCTGGTGTAATGATCAATTTAACATAAGACAGATTAACAGGAGAAAACAAATTTAATTGCATACACAAGGAGGCCCCACAGAGGCAATAAAACCCAAGGACACGTTAGCAGTTTAGGCTCATATACTATCCTGAGCTAAGGAAAGGGATAAGGGCCTGAGGCTTCAAAGAGGAGGAGGGTAATTCACAGGACAATAAGAAGAGCAGATGTTTAGTAATTAGATGTTGGCCCTGCCTATCAGATAGGTCATTCAGATAAAAAGTTATTTCTGGTAATAGCCCTTTTTGTGGGCCCGGCCTGCTAACTAAATTCTTTTAGGTAATTAAGGGAGAGGTAAAAGTTTTTCCTGAATCTGCTGGGTCTCGATGGCCTTCAGCTCAAAATAATCAACATGCCAAAGTGGCACATTTTGGGGAGGCCTGTTCTGAACCTCTTCAGCAGCATTCATTTGTAATTACTAAATACATAAAATGCACACAAGGGTAAATATTTGTTTGTATCATCAATGGGAATTTCTTTTTTATATTTATTCTGTGGTTTACATTTTTTTAACTTATTTTTTTTTAATTTCAAAATATGTCCTGGAAATCATTTCAAATAAGCCCATATATATCTACATTATTTTTTCAAATGACTGCGTAATATTTAATTATATGGATATATCATAATTTATTTAATCAATTTTCTATTGAAGGATAGCTGAATCATTACCTGCTCCTTTTTTCCCCCACAATGCTTCAGTAAACAGTAAACATCCATATGTATGCCTTTGAACACATGTGTAAGTATTTATATGTCGGATAAAGCTCTAGAAGTAGAATTGCTAGGTCAAAGTCTCATTTTAAAATCTCTCTGTTTAGTAGATTTGACAATTTTTTTTCACTTTAATAATTCCACAGTGAAAGTATGAAAAATCAAGGAATTCACTGTATAAAATAGATACAGTGATGGACATTGATTTAAGGTAAAAAAAAAAAAAAGAAGCAAAAAACACCACACTCATTTTTAAATATTCAATGACTACAAAAATTAACATGGGGATGCTGAGAAAAGGGATCTTCACAAGCTTATTCTCCCTTAAAAACACACACACACACACACACACACACACACACCCCACCCAACATTCAGTTCCTGAAAGAATTTGCCACCAAGTTGTGAAGAAGCCCTTCTAGAGCATTTAAGGTCTCAAAGCAATTCAGTTCAATTCTGCAATTTATTGACTGCCTGCTCCTCATCAAATCCACAGGGAATACTGTCCATGCCCACAGGGACATGGGAGTGAGAGCAGACAGCTGACAAACAAGGTATTTAATGAAAGAGCCCTATTTGAGGCCTCATTATAACTTGGAAAAATCTTTATATCAAGTTATGTTATGTGAGAAGTAATCTGATGGGAGGAAGGCAAGGACGGAAACACTTGAACAAAAACAATCTCCAGCATGTACCACCCAAAAAGATTTTTTACATGCCTTATTCATCCTTGTATCTTCATCAGTCACATGATGACCCCAAGTTCACACCTTATAGCCCATCTACCTTGAATAATTTGCTTTCTTCTGCAACACACAGAGCCTTCTCAAGTTTCTATGCCCTTGAACACGTCACATTGTTGGTTTTGCCAGGAATGTTTTATATTAGTCCACCCAGCAACAGCCTACTTATCTTTGCATTGTTGACTCAGGGATCATTATTTCTCCTGCCACACAGAAGGATACACCCACTCCTTCCCCTCGACTCCCATGCCTGTAGGGCATGTCTTCATTACACTTTTTATTTTTTCTTTCTGACCACTTATTCTTCGGAACTATCAATAGGACATATCTGTTCTTTCTGGCCTATTTATCACATGCTATCTTTATTACGGTTGTTTCTAAATATTACTTACAACTATGCTATAATTTATTTCATTTTTTTCCTCAAAAATACAGGTTTATATTTCTCTCTGTGTTTAGCACTGTATTTAATAAGAAAACTTACTGGACATCTGCTATTCAGGCAGTATGCTAATTTAATGGCTTATACTGCATCATGAAACATTTGGTAATAATAGCAAATAATTATAGGGCTTACCAGGTGTAGGCACTTTTAAGTAAATTTACATAATTAACTTATTTAATTCTCACAACCACCATGGGAGGTAGGTTTGCTATTATTATCATTTTCATTTTCAGATGTGGAGACTGAGGCACCAATAGGTTCAGTAACTTGCCAGAGTTTAATAGCTAAATGTTGGCACCAGACACTGGTGAGACTCATTATGTCAGACTGACAACAGGCTTGAGTAGATGTTTACATTAATACTTAAATATAGGCATCACAATTTCTAGATAGAGACAGGGCTCAGAAAGCAAAATAACTTGTTCAAGGTCACACAGATTATTGGTAAAGACAGGTTCAAAATTATGTTTAACCCAAATCCCATATATTTTCCAATACCTATGCTTCAAGTCAAATAAACGTCCTACCTTTCCCCAGGGCATGACTCAAGTCTCCATTTGTATTTTTTGCCTGCTCAGGCTCCATTTCCCCCCTTTCTAACAGCATGCTGTTATTTCTTCTAGGACCGACTCCCTCACACTCTAGGTCCATGGAGAAAACCTATAAATTTTATTGCCATTATGTTTACCTGTCTACTTCCCAAGAACATTATTAAAGTTCCTTGGGAGAAGGAATAGTTCCTTCTTCTTCCCCCTCTTCCTCCTCCCCTTTTTTGTCATATCTTCTTCTTTTTCTTGTAACGAATCTCTCATGCACCATACATAATTGAAGTTGAAAATATTTGTTGAATGAATGTTCACACATGATGCTTGTTCACTCAATATTTGTGAGATTGAACTGTTTGCAGAATAAGGACAAAAAAAATGGGCCTCACCAAAGTGTTAGAATCTCAGTAAACAGAGAAAGGTCACCATCAATAGGACATATCTGTTCTTTCTTGCCTATTTATCACATGCTATCTTTATTACGGTTGTTTCTAATTACTTACACTATGCTATAATTTATTTCATTTTTCTCCTTAAAAATACAGGTTTATATTTCTCACTGTGTTTAACACAATGCACTGTATTTAATAAAAAAAATTACTGGACATCTGCTATCCAGGAAGTATGTTAATTTAATGGCTTATATTGCATCATGAAACATTTGGCAATAATAGCAAATAATGATAGGGCTTATGATTATTTGCTTTATAATCCAACCTGTTAGATATAAAGGAGCATGCTGACAAATTCTACATCTTAGAGGGAAAAAAATCAACCTTCTCCCGATGAAGGCTACTATATGTCAACTAGAGGCCCAGTGCACGAGATTCGTGCACTCAGGGGGATCCCTCTCATAGTCCAGAAGCCCTTGGGGGATGTCCAACTGATGGCTTAGGCCCACTCCCTGCTCCTGCCACTGCTGCTGCGCTTGCCAAATGTGAGCCCGGCTCAGGACTTCTGGCTGAGTGGCGCTCCCCCTGTAGGAGCGCACTGTCCACCAGGGGACAGCTCCTGCATTGAGTGTCTGCCCCTGGTGGTCAGTGCACATCATAGTGACTGTTCATTCTACCATTCAGTCAATTTGCACATTAGCCTTTTATTATATAGGATTATTATATAGGATAGCAAAAAGCAAATAATCCCTATCCACTATTTGTCTAAATTTGATTAAGACATTTAGAGTTTCTAAAAAAGAAAGTAAAAAAATTATGATATCCACCCATCCTCCAGCTTTCCAAAACTATAGTTCCAAAAACAAACAAACAAAATCCCCACAAACTCTAAACCAAACACAAAGATATGACAAAGTTGTAAAATTCATTTTTTCCCCACTTTTAGGCTTTTCCCAAAAGGATGAAACATAAAATTTTTTCAAAAAAATTTTTTGGAGGAGCTTGCTCTACTATGTCCCAAGCATGTCCTTTGTTTTTCTTTTGAATAGCTGTGTGTTACATCTAAGAAAAAAGGCAACAGCTATGCAAGTGCTGACACAGTCATGAAAAGATAACTTATCTGCTTATATCTCCTCTGGTACTGTACAGTGACCCTAACTTGGTCTAGATAACTTCTTTTTTCCTTGTGAAAGACCCACTATTTATTTCCCATTACCCACAGCAGTATTGCCCCAAGTATGTTCTGAAGAAAATAGTCCTAATAGTTGCAACGAAAAAAAAGTACATTGAGGTCCCCCATATATGGGGCACTCTGTCTCATCCACTGGTGTTATCAAGATATTACATTGCCTATTATCATCTAACTAGAGGCCTGGTGCACAAAATTCGTGCACTGGGGGGGGGGGGTCCCTCAGTCCAGCCTGTACCCTCTCCAATCTGAGAACCCCTCAGGGGATGTCTGACTGCCGGTTTAGGCCCAATTCCACATCCCTCTCACAATCCAGGACGGCTGGTTCCCAACTGCTCGCCTGCCTGCCTGCCTGATTGCCCCTAACTGCTTCTGCCTGGCAGCCTGATCACCCCCTAACCACTCCCCTGCCAGCCTGATTGACGCCTAACTGCTCCCCTGCCGGCCTGATTGTCCCCAACTGCCCTCCCCTGCAGTCCCAGTCGCCCCCAGCTGCCCTCCCCTGCCAGCCATCTTGTGACCACATGGGGGCGGCCATCTTGTGCGAGGGCATGATGGCCAATTTGCATACGACCTCTTTATTATATAGGATGATCCGGGTGGGAAAAGAAGATAAATGTAGGTAATATTGTGGCCCTAAACATCTATCATTGGGATACCATAATTACTATGGAGGCTAGTATAAATGGGGAAGTTAGACAAGATGCAAATAATTAATCTTGGTACTTCACTCTAGCCCAATGATGGGGAACCTATGACACGCGTATCAGAGGTGACACGCGAACTCATTTTTTTGGTTGATTTTTCTTTGTTAAATGGCATTTAAATATATAAAATAAATATCAAAAATATAAGTTTGTTTTACTATGGTTGCAAATATCAAAAAATTTCTATATGTGACACGGCACCAGAGTTAAGTTAGGGTTTTTCAAAATGCTGACACGCCGAGCTCAAAAGGTTTGCCATCATTGCTCTAGCCCCTGCTTTTCACTAAAGACCTTAATGTTTCAACCAGTTACTCTCTGGTCTTCTGAGTCTAGTTTGGAGGGCTAATTTTTTTCACTGTACATAGATGTAAAATCATGGGAATTCGGGGATGGGGGATGTAGAAAAGAGGAAGTATGGTGTAGATTATTACTTCCTTGCACAGCCATTGCTACTTCTCTTTTTGCTAGTTTTGGATCTAAATTTCTCATTTTCTGGCTCTATTTACTAAAAGACAGCACTGAGAAGAGTGAAGTCTGGAGAGGAAGTAGCCCCAAGGATAGTTTTAATAATGGTTAATATTTCCTAATTGCTTACAACATGCAGTCACTGTGCTAAAACTTGGATCATTTTATTAATTTCAGTACTCCAAAACGTAGGTACTTTCATTAACCAAAGTTCACAAATGAGGAAACGAAGGCTTATAAAGGTTAAAAAATACTTGGTCAGCGTCACACAACTGTGCTTCAATCACTATCCTAAAGTGGCAAGTAAACAACATTTAAGTGTAATACCCTGAGATAAGTCAAAGGGTCTTGGTCCAGGAATAAAACAGCCCACACTGATGCCTCAGTTTCCTTAACTTTTCTGAGCTTCAGTACCTCATCTACCAAGGTTATGGGTTATTGTGAAAATCAATTAAGATAATGGTTTCTCTGAGATCTCTGTACATGGACAAAAACTATGCAAACACTCTGCATTACCATATTTCACATAAGTCAGGAAATCTCCATCAGAAGACTGAAATTGAAGGAGACCAGCCTGAATATCAGAAGAAACATGGCTACATGGTGAAGTATTCTGATACTTGGGAAGTTGGGCAGACAGAGGAGGATGCAACCAAGATGCCTCTGGGAGAGAACAGGATGTGGATTCCTTTCTGGCTGCTAGATTGTCTACTTTTGCTACTATCGCTGCTAACAAAAGCTCATCTATTCTGAAGGTGAGAAAGTGTACCCTTACTCTTCTGTATATTTGTTTTGGGGACTCAGGCCCTACATAGTTAATTTCTGTGGGCTTGGTTTTTTTCCTATTTTGTTTCCCTTTGGTGGAGAACTCACAAAATTGAATTTGACATTTTTGCCAAATCTTCTAAACCAGTGATTCTCAAATTTAGTGAGCATCAGAATCCTTGGGATAGGTGTACCAGATTTATCAATTAAAAATATAGGACATGCAGTTAGTTTTAAATTTCAGAGAAATAATGAATAATTTTTAGTGTAAGTATGTCCTAAATATTGCACAGAACATAGTTTTACAAAAAATTATTTGCTGTTTATCTGAAATTCAAATTTATATGGAAATCCTGTGTTTTATCTAGCAACCCCACTGGAGCTTGTTAAAACACAGTCTTACTAGTTTTATATTCTGTCAGTAAGTCTGAAATAGGATTCAGTGATCCTCCGGGTGATTCTAGCACAGCCTGTTTTTATACAGCACTTTGCGAAACACTGGTTGAGCTTGGATAATGCTAACCTGGGAGTGAGAGATTTCAGGAGGCCAGGGGAACATCCTGGGGAGAGGAGGGAGTGTGCATGCACAGCTGTAGTGAGGAGCCTGGAAGATAAAGGACCTGATCCTTGAGTGACAGCAGAGATAAGTCTAGATCCTGGGAGCCTGATATGGTAACCGAAGAAGACATTCATTGAGCCTCTCTATTGTGTCATTTAATCCTCTCAACAACCACAAGAAGAAGATAACTGTTATTATCTCCATCTCATTAGATGAGGAAATAAAAGCTCAGGGTTAAGTAACTTGCCCAAGGTCACATAGGTAGTGTTTAGTGGAGTCAGGTTTGATCTAAGACCTATTGTTTCCAAAGTCCACATTCTGAACCAGCCCTATGCAACAATAGGAGATTTTGGCAATGTTGCCAATATAACTTTTTTTTTTTTCTATTCACAGCCTTCTTCAAATTGCTAAGTTAACTAAAGTACAGTCAGGGATTTGACATCTGCTGTATAGAAATGCTCAAAGATCTTCACATTCTGAGGTATAATAGCCAAATGACATAAAAGTTTGTTAAAAGCTTAAGGGTGTGAGCTGATGAAAAACATGAAGAGCTGTTAGAGACAGTATGGCTCAGCGCCAGCCAAACCCATCATCCCAAAGGGCAATGTGTCAGGGGATACCCTACTTTGGAGGATAAACCAATTTTCTCACCAGGTGACCTCAGACAGCTGAATAAGCTCTGAAGGGGAAGGTAAGTGAGATCATTAAATAAATATAGGGAACAGGTAGATGAAGAAATTGGAGCCAATTTGAATAGAAAGGAGACAGCTCAAAGAAATCACAGCTGCAGTGCTCTAACATTTGTTGAACTGGTTGAGATAAAAGGCAATGACCAAAGAGCACAGGTTGGCTGTTAGTAGGAAAAGGATCTTGACTCAAGAAATACGCGGTTGCCCTGGCCAGTGTGGCTCAGTTGATTGAGCCTCATCCCATGCACCAAAAGGTCTCCGGTTCTATTCCTCAGGGTGCTTGTGGGAGGCAGTCAATTGATGTTTCTCTCTCTCTCATCAATGTTTCTCTCTCAAATCAATAAAAACATTTTAAAAAATGTGGTAGGTTGTGCTACTATTCAAAATATTTGCTGCCTATCTCTGGGATGTCTCTCTCCCTGGGGTAGGATTCCATGTGACTTGTTTGCTAAGGAAAAGTGAAAACTGTAGGGGACGGCCTATCATTCACCACCATCTCTTTTCCTCTGCCATGAGACCTGCAGTGACCTAGGGAGTAGTTCCTCCGTCAGCCGGTGTCCCAGAGGGGAATCTACATGGGGCAGAACCAAGCTGACTTGTGATAGGCACATATTGTAAGCAAGAAATAAAGTTTTTTTGTTACTGCAGAATATGTCAGTTATACTGACTGGTAAAATAAGAAAGCACTATTTAAAAGTGCAGAGGTGTCCAAAGATGGAAAGGACCACTGCAGAAGTGGTAAGTTCCCTAGTTTGGAAGTATTAAATATAGCTAAAATACCACTTTGTAGATTGTTAAAAAAAAAAAAAAAAGTTGTTGTTGGTGGTGGTCAGGGAGAGGTAGATTCAGATATTGACTGAGTGGTTAGGACCTTAAGCTCCTTTCCATATCTGGGATTCTGTGCCACGTAACTGATGGGCAAGGCCTTCTGCACATCCATGCTTTAAACTCAATTGAAGAGGAGGAACACAGTGACATTAGGGTAGATTAATCTCAGTTTGTGGTTACCGATATTTAGAGTATTAACTTATGCTTATTTGAGAACAGGCTTCTGGAATGTAACTAAAAGGAGAGTTAAATATTTATGTGGTTTGAGATTAACCATAAAAGACCTTCAGGGGAGGATTAGAACATGAGAATAGCTAGAGAAAGCGTAATTCAGTCACTACCATGAGCCTCTCCCAGAACCCTGCTAAATGTTAGATGTACCATGCCAAACCACACTCTGGCCAGAGATCAGAGAAAGCAGGGACATGGAGTGGGATACTGCCATTCCCTCAATCCACAGCCCAGAGAAATACCCAGTCAGTAATCACTCCTTTCTTCTCTCTCCCCTTTCCTGTTTGTTCCCTGCATAATCCCACATTTTTCTCTTTGCTCTTTTTCCACTCTTTCATTCACCTCTTACTCTTTTTTTAAAAATATATTTTATTGATTTTTTACAGAGAGGAAGGGAGAGAGATAGAGAGTTAGAAACATCGATGAGAGAGAAACATCAATCAGCTGCCTCCTGCACACCTCCTACTGGGGTGTGCCCGAAACCAAGGTACATGCCCTTCACCGGAATCGAACCTGGGACCTTACAGTCCACAGGCCGATGCTCTATCCACTGAGCCAAATTGGTCAGGGCTCACCTCTTACTCTTAATACTGCCTCCTAATAATCTGATCTCCCATCACTTTATCATCTCTCAATAATCTGATCTTATTTCCATCTACCCATTTATCTAAGTCACTAATGAGAGAGCTAGGAATAAAGAAGAGTAAAACAAGGCAACATTATAAAATGAGGGAAGCTTTCATTCACAAAATGAAGTAGGCAGCATGTGGTGACATGTGTACTATGTGCAAGCATGGCTTTGGGGGAAAAAGACCTAGTCCAACTTTAGCTTCATTGCTTAAGATTTGGGTGACTTTGAACTAATTACTTAAAGTCTCAGTGTTCTCAGTTTTCTCATCCTTAATGAGAAGTCAGTAACTACTTAGCATGTTTGCTGGAATGATGATATGTTATATTGCTAATATATAATAGACCGCAGGTAAAAGGTTGGTATTATTATATAGATTATGTAACATTTTAGTTCAGTTTGAATTTGCATTACTAGCTTTTTTCTCTGTTTAAATGCTTTAAAAGCTGGAATCTTTTTTTCTTTCTTTTTCTGTATTTTTCAGTGTCTACAATTTTTTTTTGTCACAGAAATGAATAAGTACTCAAAGACTTGGGACACCCCCACATATATATGTAATATATAGTATATAATGTATGTTATGAAATGACTGTTTCCTCCCAAATGCATATGTTAAGTCTTACCACCCCCCTTTTTTATCCTCATTGAGGATATGTTTTATTGTTTTTTTAGACAGAGAGGAAGAGAGAGAGAGAGAGAGAGAGAGAGAGAGAGAGAGAGAGAGAGAGAGGAACATCGTTGTGAAAGAGAAACATGATTGTTTGCCTCCTGTGTGCGCCTGGAACCAGGAATCAAACCCAAAGCCTAGGTATGTGCCCTTGAGAGAAGTTAGCTTGAAACACAGGCAGATAGGTCCGGTGGGAAACAAAGGCAGGTGGAACATAGGCAGGGGCAGACATGGCAGTTTGAGCCAGCCTAATCACAGAAACCAACCATGCTGAAAAAAATAAAATGTTTTTGGACACAGAGAGGGAGGCATGGGAAATCAAGGCATGGCCTGCAGCAACAAGATGTATGTACAGATAGACACAGAGAACGTTCAGGTCCATTGCTGGTCAAGAACAATGAGGGCATCAATCAGGTGGTGACATAGGTAGATTTGGAGCAGGCTTGTAGCACATATATACTCCTAAAATGACTTGCTTTGCTGGCAACCCTTTCTTTGGCCGCCACCCCCCCACCCCCCCACCCTCGGCCCCTTGAGGAGTCTGAATCTACTTGTAATAAATTTCCCACGCTTTTGCTTAAATCTTCTGGTCCGAGAAGCTCATTCTTCAGCGTTGTGAGAAACCACCCAGGGAAAACCCCTCAGCTCACCATTCCAGTTATCACCCTGACCAGGAATCAAACAAGCAATCTGTTGGTGTATAGGACAATGCTCCAACCAACGCTCCAGCCAGCCAGGGCAGGTCCTAGCCCCTTCATGTGATGGTATTTGGAAGTAGAGACTTTGGGAGGTACTTAGGTTTAGGTGAGGTCATGAAATGGGGCCCTCGTGTTGGATTAGTGTCCTTATAAGAAAAAGGAGAGCGATTTCTCTTCATCACATGCGGACAGTGAGAAGGCAGTAGGCTGTCTGCAACCCAGGAAATGTGTTCGCAACAGGGACTTCATCTTGGTGGCACCTTGATCGTGGACTTCCCATCTCTAGAACCATGAGAAATAAATGTCTGTTGCTTAAGCCACTCAGTCGATAGTATTTCATATAAAGCAGATGTTGCTGGCCAAGCTGCCCAAGACTATATAGATATTACCCTCTAATTTTGTTTAGTACCTCTTATACTAGTGCAACTGAGTGAGGGGATGTTGCCTTAGTATATAGGATATAGTCGATCTACGTTATATCTATAATATAGGATTTATAGTTTCAGAAATTTTTATGACCTAGTCCTATACATAAGAAAGAGAATAGACACAACAATTTTACATTTCACATGACCTGAAACATTTAGACAGAATCTTCTTGCTCCCTACCAAATATCCATTCCATCTTTTCTGCTGACAGAGTTTATAATTTTGTTTGAACCATCAATGTACCTACCCCTGGGCAATGTTTCAATGATGAGACTTGTTCCCTGCTTTCATAGCCTCCTTTAAAATTCACGTTGGCCTGGAGCTGTCAAGAGAAGTCACTAAGGGAACTTCTAGGAAAGCTTTTGCCTTTCTGACAAAAAGAGACATAAGTAGCTGGCAGCCCCTCCCGCCATCCTGTCCTGGTGTGAGCAGGTGTTGTGGGCCAGGGGCAGCCATATTGACAACCTTGGGGAAGGAAACCAACACCTTGAAGACAGTGGACCAGGAAAACAGAAGCACGTTATTGGTTATACTGTGGAGTAACTAATCCAAAGACGGCAGCAACCACCTACTTCTAGACAAACCTCTATTTGTTAAGTCACTATTAGATTCTCTTTTTTTGGTAAATTTTGGTTGAAGACCAGAGAAAAGTATAATGTATAGTAGAACTTTTGCTGCTGTCAGATTTCAGGACAAGTAAACAATGGAGTGAAATATCATTGGTATGGAAACAATGAAAAAGGCGAGGTTATTCTGAGGAGCTCTTTCTTCAAAAGAATACAATTTATTTGAACAAATAAAATCCTCATAGTGCTAAGACATGATAATCAGAGACTAGCCGGCCATGGCATTTTATAGGCAAATATTAATTTTCAGTATAAAGAATATTCTTAAAGTAGACATAGTAGGAAATGTAAAACTTTATATTTTAATCCTGAAAGGAAAAAGAAAAGGATAATATATACCTTTTAAAACATTAACAAAGAATGCTAGATGTATACGGCTATCCGATAATGAAAAAAATTATTTTGAGAAACATTTTTATAGTAAATATTAGTTATGTTGGCAATTAACACATACAGTTTTACCAGCTGTCTTCACATTTGTCAGTATCATGTGTTGAGATGTTTAAAGGAAACTAAGCATCAGTATATTCCATTTAAATTTTTAAAAACTTTTGGTTGCAAACTGATTTTTAAAAAAATATATTTTTATTGATTTCAGAGAGGAAGAGAGAGGAAGAGAAAGATAGAAACATCAATGAAGAGGGAGAATCGTTGATTGATCCGGATCAAGTCCACAACCTGGGCATGTGCCCTTGACTTGAATTGAACCTGGGACCCTTCAGTCCACAGGTTGATGCTCTACCCACTGAGCTAAACCAGCAAGGGCCCTTGCTTTTGATTATATGTATTTATGTTCATGTTTACTGACCCCACTCACATCTACATTGTAAGCTCTTTGGGAGAAGAGGGATAGTGAATACGTTTTTGTATTCTTCTCCACAGTATAGTGTACACCAAGCATGTCAAACTCAAAGGCTAACACGGGCCAAATAAACAAAGGTTTAAGTTTATGTGGGCCGCAAAAAACCAAAAGCTCAATTTTCATAAAAACGTAGGTTTATTTTGATAGAGACATGCTGAATACAAAAGGCTGACATAAATGAGTAATCATTAACATAAAATAATAGAACATTTTAATAAAGGTTAATATTTTTTCTTGAACATTAACTTACCAGACAGTAAATAACTGCACAAATTAATAAGCGTAATGCAAATAAAATTATTTTTCTTGTTCTCCAAAAGTGAAATAGTTCCTGTTGCGCACACCAAACAAGTCAGTACAAAGTGAATTACAAGGCAATCAGCTGCTAAAATATTCGCTGCTAGTATTAGTGGAGAGAAATGGTGCGCCTGCGCGTAAGGTGCATAAGGTGCATAAGGGAAATGAATGCAACGTGATTAAAGTGATCATTCATTAGCAAACGTTGTAGTTAGTTCGTTATTAATAATCTATCCTATCTAATAAAAGACAAAAAAGGTAATTGACCGTACCTTCGCTACGCTTCCCATCGGCTAATCAGGGTGATATGCAAATTAACTGCCAAGAAAGATGGTGCAAGCCAAACGTACCCGAAGCTGGCCGAGCAGTGAGGCCTCACCGCCCGGGGATCAGCAGAGCTGGGAGGCCTCACGCCCCTGGGATCAGCAGAGCGGGGAGGCCTCACGCCCCTGGGATCAGCAGAGCTGGGAGGCCTCACCGCCCCGGGATCAGCAGAGCTGCAAAACCTGACGGCTGCGGGGGGGCTCTGGCCAGAGCCCAGCCAGAGCGAAGGCCTGAGTCCTGGGTGCCAGAGGAAAACTGGTGCCAGCAGCCAAGGGAAGGGAAGGCCTATTGCACGAATCTCTTCGTGCAACAGGCATCTAGTACATATATATAAGCCTAAGTGACTGGCTGACTGGCTGACCGGCTGGTAGCTATGTCGTGCACTGACCACCAGGGGGCAGAGCTCAACGCAGGAGCTACCAAGTGACAGCAATTTTGCAGAGTGCCCTCTCACACTCCAGGACCCCTCTCGGGATGTTGGACTGCCGGTTTTGGCCCCATCTCCATAGGCTAGGCCTAGGGACCCCACCTGCCAGAGGGACCCCGCTCACTTTGCAGATGCCCTTTGAGCCCCAGCGCCGCCCCAGGTGTGGCTAGCCAGGGAGGGACCACGGGAGGTTGGCTCCAGGGCGTGTCCAGCCCATCTTGCCCAGTCCCTCCTCGCCAGCCACCTCCTAATTAATTTACTTTCAATGTGCACAAATCTGTGCACTGGGCCTCTACTTATGTATAACAGGATATTGTGAAAATTAAGTTACAAAATTTTTATTAAAATGTTTCTTACATTCCGTTATATTGGCTGGGCCGCAAAAATATTTGTTGTGGGCTGCATGCGGCCCAGAGGCTGCGAGTTTGACATGCTTGGTGTACACAATAAGCATGCTATTCGGACAGCGTTTGGACCATCAGTCTTCTTAGACGTGAGAAGGAAAGTACTAATGGAAAACATATATTGTTATGGTATTTAGAATTAGACAGTGTGATTAAGAACACAAGCTTTTGCATCAGCTTGCATGGACTGAGTCCTTACTCTGATGCTCAGTAGCTTTGTAACCTTGGATAATTTATATAACCTTCTAGCCTCTGATTCCTCATCTGTAACATGGTAGTACTATGACCTACCTCATAGGGCCTTGTGAAAATTAACTGAAATAAGATAGGTAAATGCTTAGCATACATAATTATCATTCATTAACATTCACTCAATATCATTATTATTTTAGCTTAACATGCTTGATTTTTGTAATGGCTGATATGCCTCCTTTGCAATATTGGATGGTAGATTAGAAAGTATCTCTGTACTGACTAGCCTTCCGTGAATACGAACTCATTTAGTACACTGGCCCACTGAAATGAACACCTTGGGGAAAATCCAAGCCACTGAACCTTAACTGCAAGATAAGGTTTTGTCGCTTTTTGATCCTATTAGTCCTAGGGATACACACATTAATCAGGTGAGCATGAGAGCTGAGAGGGTACCAACCACCCAAGGAATTTTCAAGATAATATCTTTGCTTTATTCTAATTTAAATAATGTGTAGTTCCTATAACATTAGGAAGCTTTGAAAAGTAGGATGTGTACGCAAAGGGAATAAAAAAAAACCTTTTTTTGGCATTTTACAAAATGTTCCTTCTAAAGAACAACACGTTTTTGTGGGCTTGCACTGATTAAAAAGAAGTATTAGATATAAATGAGAAGCATGTGCTTCTGGTGGTATTGTACCCAGAGGGTTTTAGTTAAGTAAAGCCTAAACTTTTAGAGTATTTGCAATATACCCAATTGGGCCGTTAATGAATCCTCTTCAGCTTAAAAATGGAGAATTGTTACAAGTGAAAAAAAAATGTACAAAAACAGTTATGGAGGAGACAAAAAGATATTGAAATCTTTTCCAATATTTCCATTTTGATAATGTTTATGCTATAGCTAAGGAAGTGCAGCTTTCCCTCCACCCCTGAAATTGGTTTCTTTGCATAACACATTATTTTGAATGTTAACAATCAACCCTTGAGCTTCTTTAGACAATCAAAGACCAAGATTGAGAATGGAGTCAATGCTTATTTCAGTCCTGGAAATGAAGACATTAGTAGTGTAATAGAAGGCAAGTAAAAAATAAATACGTTTGTTTTTCCATCTGTTAAGACATAACTAAAACATTCTTTTAATTTTTCCTTAATATTTTGTTTCCTGGCAACAAATAACAAAAATTCCCAATCAACCACATCTTTCACAATTCTTGGGTCTTTGAAAAAGCAGTACTAATACTATTATTTAGATTTCTAGTATAAAAAATAATTTCAGAAAAGCAATATATGTTAAAAAGAGTAACATATAATTGCAGGTAGGTAGATAGAGACAACATATAGCTCAGTAAAGGAGCATGCCATCAAACCACAAGGATGTTATATAACCACTTTGGAAAACAATTTGTCATTATCTGGTAAATTTGCTCTAACCCAGCAAATTCACTTCTTGGTATCCAAGAGTTCTTTTACATGCACCAGAAGGCAAGTATAATGTTCTGAGCAGCACTGTTTGTAATCTCTTTCTTTCATACATATGCCTGGAGATTTCTCAAGTGTTCATCAGGTGTAGAATGTATAAACCCAATACAGTGTGAATATTAATTAATTACAGCTACCTGCAAAAAACATGTATAAATCTTGGGTACATAGTGAGCAAAAATTCAAGTAGCAGACTATAATGCATAATGTTTTTCTATATAAAAATTCAAAAGTGTACAAAATTAATTAGCATTTT
>NW_005871053.1:14666978-14677504 GCF_000147115.1 Myotis lucifugus
TCCATGCATTTAATAAAATGTTCTTTTGAAACTGCTATTTGGTAAAATAAATAAATAAATAAGAAAATATTGTTACCCAATCATTGCCATTATTGTATCTAAGCAAAATATTTAAAATTAATATAATCATTTAGTCCTTTAAAACGCATCTACTTGTGTTCAGTTTGGTATGGTCTGCGATGCTACAAATTCCATAAAACAAATTGACAGGCTGCCCCAGGTCTTTTGTGTTTGATAATCTTTAGAAATGAAAAGTTATTTTGAAAACTCTCACTGAGATATTGTAAAATATATTATATATGAATATTCTTATTTTGGTCTACCTTTTCATTGAATAGTTTTATATTATACACTGCTAGAATGGATCCTTAAATACAATCCAAACACTGCAATTTCATATATCTAGTATGTGTGTATGTGCTCCAGTAACATTAAATTTCAAAGTTCACAATTCCATTTTTTATATAAATGCACTTTATTGTATCTTCTCAATTCACATTTTTGCTTCCAACAAGAGATTGATTTAGTTGATAATTGGTCCAATAGTCTTTACAAGCATTTCACTTTGAACTAAAGTTACATAGTACTTAGAAGTAAGAGATACTCTTATATTTATGTTAAAATATCCATTTGGAGGTATTTTATTTACATTTTTTAGTTATAACTAAACTAGAGGCCTGGTGCATGAATTCGTGCACGGGTGGGGTCCCTCGGCGATCAAGGCCTATCGGGGGGCCAGCCAGCAAAGGGGGAGGGACCACGGAAAGTTGGCTGGCCAGGGGGAGGGGCCATGGGAGGTTGGCTGTGGGAGTGCACTGACTACCAGGGGGCAGCTCCTGCACTGAGCGTCTTCCTCCTGGAGGTCAGTGAGAGTCATAGCGACTGGTCAACCAGTCATTCTGGTCTTTCGGTCATAATGGTCACTTAGGCTTTTATATATATAGATGGATAAAATTATGTTATTAAATATTATAAAGACTTACTTTGGAGGATTTTGTTTTATGTTTTTAAATATCACATACTCAGTTACTGTACAATTATACCAAAATTTTAACAATCCAAATTTTGAATTCTCATTGTATTTATAGTTATACTTAAAGTACCCAAATGAACAATTTGTGTTCCTTATTGTGAAATGGAGCTCTGTATTGAAATGGTTTTGTACTCTCCTTTATTCTCTTGAGTTAGCTAGAGGTTCCTGTGATCCTCAATGTTTTGGTTGTAGAAATAAGTGTGTTTACTTTTTTTGGTATGACATTATTTCATAGCATCTTATATTTAAAGAAATCTTTACATAAAACAAATTAACCATTTTGGTTTTAATATACTTGAAAATACTGTAAAATGTATATGTGAATAAAACCTTATGTTGCTTAACTTTTCCATATGTTATCAGTATATGAATGGATTGAAACTGTGAAAATAGAAATTGTTAATGAATGCCTAAAGATAAACAAAAGATGACAAATCATTCACCCTTGGATTCGAGGCAAAATTATTTGATACCTTCTATGCTATGTAGTTAGTAGAGCAAGGGTTTTGGGGTTTGACCTGCTTTCACATGCCATCTCTATTAGCCATGCATCTCTGAGCTTCTCATTGAGGTCTCCTCACTAACTGAGATATGTAGGAATAATTCCTGGCACAAAGTTAATACTCAGTAAATGTTCTCTCTGCCCAGCATTCCAGCTCAAAGTAGGAGGTAAGATTTTCTCAGTACAAGAACATCAGTCATTGAGTGGATCATAAGCAACTTCCTTATCTGAAGCATTTACCAATATTTTGGGGGAGGGGGTTGAGACAAGAGAGAGAAATAGTTTTCTCAGGGAATGGAAAAACTTACAGTTGAAGTAGTAAAATAAGGAATTGTGCATCATCATTATTATTATCATCAGACATGGCAATGCTTTTTGTAAAGCAAGAGACCAAAAGAAAACCCACTGAGGCTGAACACTCAACATAGATTTCTTTTGCATCAATTTTGTGCTTATCACTATGGATGTCCTTGTAGAGTGCTAGTTTCTGAAGACAGAATCCTATATAATAAAGAGGTAATATGCAAATTGATCATCACTCCAACACACTAGATGGCCACCCCCATGTGGTCAAAGATGGCCACCACAAGATGGCCGTCAGGGGAGGGCAGTTGTGGACAATCAGGCCAGCAGGGGAGGACAGTTGGGGGGGGGACCAGCCCTGCAGGGGAGGACAGGTAGGGGCAATCGGGCTGGCAGGGAAGCAGTTAGGCATCGATCATGCTGGCAGGGGAATGGTTAGGGGGTGATCAGGCTGGCAGGCAGAAGCGGTTAGGGGCAATAAGGCAGGCGAGCGGTTGGGTGCCAGCAGTCCTGGATTGTGAGAGGGATCCCATATTGGAGAGGGTACAGGCTGGGCTGAGGGACACCCCCCACCCCCCTGCCATGCATGAATTTCATGCAGCGGGCCTCTAGTCAGAGATATAAGAAACTTAAAGTTAATTTTCTATGTCTATAAGGTTGATTTCTCTCTTAAATTCCTTTCACATCAGGTGGTAATAACTAAATCTCAGTAAAATCAGGGATATGCCCTGTTTCATGAGGAAATCAGCTATCTTCCATAGGTGTTCTCTTGTGCAAGGTATGGGATGAGAGTGGGGAAATATCAGCATTAGGCCATCACAGCTATCCAGGCTGTCATGCACTGATACTATATCCTGGTTCCAATGCATCTTTTGGTCATGGTCTACACAGTTTATTTTTGGTATGTGTCGTCACATAAGATTTAGGTTTTTGCAGTTCTTTGTGCTTCATCTAAGGATTGGCAAACTTTCTTCTGTAAAGGGCTAGATAGTAAATATCTTAGCCTTTACGGACCATATAGTTTCTCTCACAACTATTCAACTCTACACTTGGTAGTAACAGGTAAAGGAATGCGCATGTCTCTCTTCCAATAAAATTTAATTTGCAAAAACACATAGATCTAAATCATTGTCACCTACAGTGGATGACATTTTGGGGGTTCACTAAATCTTTCTGGGGCACAAGAAGGCTGTGGGGCTATCCAAGGCCTGCCTGACTCAAGACCCCATTTATAAATGTTTTCTGTTATTACCCAACATTGGGCAAGGAATAACCCTGGGGTCTTACTTCTCTCCAAAGTACAGCCCATGAGCCCAGCTTCTCTTTTGCTCTCAGGCTCCCCTCACCAGTCTGGGTCTAGGGTCCCTGTTGCATCACTGCGCATTTCATTCGATGTGCATGGTGGCCCATGTAGCTGTCCAGTATGGCGGGACTACAGGGCTTCTTCTCAGCACGCTGCCAGTGCTCCTACCTACACCCCACCTGCCCCCGATTCTCTTCTCTTTCCCCATTCTGAACAAATTCTATCAAAATTTGGGCTGGGAATAGAAAACCCACTCAGACTGAGCACATATTCTTCAACACACATGGTTTATGGCATATGCTTTGTGTAGTGTCATTTAAGGCTTAGACTTTAAAAAATTTCAAAAGCTTTCTCTGTATGAACAGGTAGAGCACAAAGGGTGCCTAAATGTAAACGATGCTTATGTTCTTACCGAGAGGCCAAATTTAGATAAAATAGTTAAATAAATTAAAAATAAAAAACATCCACCCAAACTTAGTGGCTTAAAATAACAACAAATTAATAATGTATCAAAATGTCGTGGGTTGACCAGGTGGTTATTCTGCTGGCATTTTTGCCTATGCTCCAACACAATATTGCATTTAGCTAGTGGTTGGCTGGAGTCTGACCTCAGCTGGTACATCTGGGAGAGCTGGGCCCCTCTCTCTCTATATGATCCATTCCAGTCTCCTCTGTGGCTTGGCAACATTCCAAGAGAATAAAAGCAGAAGGTGAAAAATCTCTTAAGGACTCGCCTTGGAAGTCGCATAATGTCCCTGCTACCATATTCTATTGGTCAGTGTGAGTAGCACAGGCACTCTAGGTTCAAACGGAAAGGAGACAGATTTCACTGGATGAGACACCAGGTTGTGTATGTGGTGCCCTGAATAAAGGTATCTTGCCAAAGGGCAAGCAGGGCTGGAATGCTGCCTGGTTCCATTTAGCCAGTGGGATGCCTTAGAGTGGATTTGCATCGAGCACGAGGTAGGGGTCATCCACTTCCCAGGCCAGGAACTGTGGATTCTCTCTGCCTAGCGGTGAAATTTCCTAATTCACACAAAGCACTGTTTAGGGTAGTCAAGGCCCTGCTGGATGCCATCTTACTGTGAATCAAATACACACTGGATCTTGATGAAGGCTAAGATCTTTACCACAGAATTTAGGTAGTTATTCCAAAGTTCTACAGAGTTTGCAGTGGGGGGAGAAGAGGGGAGGGACAGAAATTGGAGGTTGTTCCAGGTTTAGCTAAACTGCTTCCATTTCACTCCCATGAGTGAAGCTGCTTTTCCAGGCCTTGCAATAGGGGGCTGTCTGTGCCCAAAGCTTCCTTTAAGCCTTCAGAGGATGTGCCATATGAATGATTCTTTTTTTAAAAAAATATTTTTATGATTTCAGAGAGGAAGGAAGAGAGAGAGAGAGAGATCCATGATGAGAGAGAATCATGGATTGGCTGCCTCCTGCAAGTTCCCCACTGGGGATCAAGCCCACAACCTGGGCATGTGCCCTTGACTGGAATCGAACCTGGGACCTTTCGGTTCGAAATCCGACACTCTATCCACTGAGCCAAACAGGCCAGAGCTGATTCTTTCATCCTTTCTTCTTCTTCTTCTTTATCATTTCCTAAACCCTCTAAACCCCTTTATACAATAGCTTCTTCCTCACTCTCCTTTTTCTCTGTTGTCCACCAATCATTTCAATAGAAATAAATTTCCTTCTCTGGCAGTGATGTGTGTGTGTGTGTGTGTGTGTGTGTGTGTATGTGTGTCCCTAAATGTCAGCTGCATGTCCTGTCTCTGAAGCTTGGCAGAGCAGAAGAGTGGGCTGTGGTCTTAGCGTCTGCTGACTCCCTTGGGAGTAGAGAACAGGTGCATTCTGATACTGTGATTAGCTGTGGGGGAGGAGGCATGATGATGACATTCTATCTTGGGCAACAAATCATTCTTCTGTTAATAAATTAAAAATCAAAGACACTGGAAAAGTATAATTTCCTTCAAAATTCCCTTTCTGATATGCATGAAAAAAATCCATATTTCTCTCTTAAACTTGATGCTATTTTGTTTGGTTTAATACCTTAGACCTATTATGGTGAAATAGCATCCCTATCTTCTAGGATTTTATTATTTTTTTAAAATTTTTTTTATTGATTTCAGAGAGGAAGAGAGCGAGATAGAAACATCAATGATGAGAATGAATCATTGATTGGCTGCCGCCTGCACGCCCCCAATTGGGGATTGAGCCTGCAAACCTGGCATGTGCCCTGGCTGGGAATTGAACTTTGACCTCCTGGTTCATAGGTCCATGCTCAACCACTGAGACACACTGGCTGGGCTATGGCTTTATTTTGAAAATCATTGTAAGTTATCTGGCTGTAAATGATACCAAACTCAGGTAGTGTCTCTCCACAATTTTCCCTTTATGGTATTGGAATAAGAGAGTGGGGAGTGGGGAGTGAGGTCCAAAGGAGAAGGGAAGTCTATGTCACTGCATTAAAATGAAGAAATACCAAGGTATTTGGGCTGATCCAGGAGGCTTCACAGGATTCTGGGCTTTTGGCTGGGCTGGAGGGGTTTTAGAGAGGTGAAGAAAGAATATTGTATCAAAAGATATACAGATTTTCAGAAGAGGGAAATAGTATGTTATGATCAGGTAAGAAATCTGACTTTTCTGAGATAAGTGGGACACTGTACTTCCATATTTCTTAAGTGATAAGGTTTTCCTTATAATGAGCATCCTTCATATAAAGATTTGAAAACCAGAATTAATATTCTTACAAAGAGAAAATGCTAAATTGCTAATATATTTTCTATGGTTAGTCTTTGTGATATGATGCCTTTAATAATATCAACATTGTTTACAATATTGGATGACTAATACAAACTGGTTTATAAAAGTCAGAAGAAAATCATAAATGTTTCAGCAGATGAAATGGTGATCAGTAGATGAAGAGTGTGATCATTAGAACACTGTTTGCAATAGCACAATTTGGAAACAATCTTCTTGTCCAATAATAAGTGACTGATTTTTCACACAAAAAGAAACTATGCAGTAATTAAAAATAATGCTGTTAAAAATGGATTTATTGGCATGGGAAAATATGTTAATTAGAAAATTCTGGCTAAAAAACAAGACCCAAATGTGATCTAGTTTTTTATTTTTAAACATGTCCCTGTCTCCCTCCATATCGCACATTCTACTCCCCCAACTTTTCAATATAAAAGTATCTGGAAAGATATACAATGGGAAAGGGTCTGGTAACACTAATTCATCTTCATATAAGGAATTTTGCATATTTCAAAATTGGTTTCTTTTAGCTTATCTGTATTTCCCGATTTTCCTATAATGAACATGAATTGCTTAACAATTTAAAACATAATTTTACAGGAAAAAAGAGAGATCAACTTAAAAAAGATTGAGTCAAGGATACCTGGAGTACACCTCTGAGGTCAACATCACACAGGACTGTCACCGTTTTCCCACAAAATATACTTTGGAGCCACTGTCAGAATTTAGTGCTAGCTAGATTGCATATTAGCCTGACTCAGCATAGCATTTCTTTTTGCTCTTATGCTAATGCTTAAAAGCTTGAAACTCTGCACTCTATTCAATCCATTTCATCAAATATTTATTAAGCACCTACTACGTGCCAAGCATTTAGGATGCGAGATTAACAAAACAAAGTTCTGCTGCAATTTAAGTCAATAAGTGCCCTCATAGAAATCTGTACTTCTTTGAAAGTTCCAGATGGTTGTTCTGATATTTTTTAGAGGGGGAAAAAAAAACAACACCAACAAAAAGCAAAACCTAAGCAGTGCTCATACAAAACAGTGGCCTAGACAGTTCGTACTAAAAATAATCTATTCATGTTTTCACTTTTCTAATATTTTAAACTAAATGTACAACTATGCTAAGTCTTAATAAAAAAAATACCACATATTTGTGGCTCTTCACGATGATACCAGCACTGTTCTCCTTTTGAATCAATAGCCATTCAACTCTTTTAGTAGAAATTATTTCAGTCTGTTTAGTCTTAGAGCCAAATCTCTCAGTTTGACTTTGAGATGCTGACTGGAGACTCCAGTTCCCACAGGAAATAAAATTGTTTTTCAAGGTTAAATAAGGCAATATGTTTCAAACTAAAGTTGCTAAGCCCCGGGTAACCAACAATTAGACAATTAACACGCTAAAAATGTTTAAAGTTGGACTTAGTGAATCTGAACAATTTTACTTGTTACATGTATATTACAATTATTTTTTATGAATTGAAATTTCTATCTCAATTAAGTAATATATGTTTTCATCTTTGTTTTCAATTGCATATTGTTCCTACATATCCAGAAGAGGTTTTTGTTTTGTTTTGTCTGAACATTCTCTTATCATGGAGTTTACATGAATTAGAGTGTAAAGAAACAGAAAGATAGATCACCTTGTACCACTATTTTGTTTTGTGGAAGAAAAAATTTAAGCCCAGAAGTAAAGTGACTTGTAGGAGTGTAAGTTGCTTTGCATAGAGCCTTATGAAACACATAATTGGTAGTTATTGTTATGAGAAGCTTGTCCCTCAGATTCCTAGTCCATTATCCTTACTTGCCCCAGATTATCTTCCCATAATGTTTGGTTAAACCGTGGTTCTCAACCTGTGGGTCGAGACCCTTTGGGGGTTGAACGACCCTTTCATAGGGGTCGCCTAAGACCATCAGAAAACACATATATAATTACATATTGTTTTTGTGATTAATCACTATGCTTTAATTATGTTCAATTTGTAACAATGAAATTGGGGGTCACCACAACATGAGGAACTGTATTAAAGGGTTGCGGCATTAGGAAGGTTGAGAACCACTGGGTTAAACCATTCTTTGGACTTGTACTCTGCTCAAGAAAGTATGCATGTTAACTTTTTCATGGAATTTAATGGATTAATTTATCCAGTTAAATATTTATTGAGCATCTACTAAGGGCCAGATACTGGTCTTGGCATTAATTTAAATGTTAATAGAAATTATTAAACAGTGACTATTATTTCAAATCCATATAAATGAGCATTATTTTGACTAATCTTGGAGAGAGAGAGAGATTTGTCTCTCTTCTTTCCTAAAATCTGCTCAATTTTCAGTTTTAATTGCCATTATGTGCCAAACATGTAGCATCAAAATAAGTTTGTCTGAGAAGCATGGCTACACTAAGGCTCCTAGGTTTTATTTTATGAAATGCTAATTTTCCCTTTATAAAACAAATTCTATATTTTTCAATTTGAATAGTATGATACTTTTAAAAACTCTTCCTCTGATTAGATTTAGGGTAAACATTTCAGCATAATAATCCCTCCCCTCCGCCCAGCCTGCAGCATTTTCATTTTATTGTTAAGAAAACTTTCATTAATTTTAAGACTGCTTTCAGAATGAAATGAAATAGTACATGTAATGCTGGTAGATATGCCAGACTCAGAAATATTGCTTCCTTGTTTAAATTATCTGTCTCCATTGTTAAACTGACAATCAATTTTTAGTAACTTCTGATTTTTACAGTTTATTTCTGTTCTTTTTCACTCTTCATGCAGCATTTTGGGTGTACTTACTTGCTCTCTCTTTTTATAGTGCTGTCCTGGCTTCTCTTTTCCATTATTATCTGACTTTACTAGTCTTGCTGTCAATGCATCTCTGTCCTTGGATTCCAGATTGTTATTCTATATCCATCTGCTATCTGTAAAAATTGTTTATCTTTGCTTGGTGGGACATCACAACTCTGATAATCTTTGGTTCCTGCCTCATTCAGGAATGGGTGGTCCAAGATAAGAGACACACAATTTTTGGATATACTAGTACATTTAGGATTTTTCTCAAATTTCCCAAAGACTAACACTCTCAACTCCATTTTGAGGCAAACAACAAATCAAGATTCAGAACCTAAAAAAAAAAAAAAGAAAAAAAAAGATGCATGTGTGTGTGCGGGTGGGGTGGGGGGAGCGACTTGGGTAGTCAGTGTGACTAGCTGTGGACCTAAAGACAAATATTATCAAGTTAGTATGATCATAAATACATAAGTAGTTCCCAAAGAGAACTCTTTTGGGGGGAAGAGAGAGAGAGAGAGCTTAAAAATTGCTTGTAGGTACTGCTATTAAAAGGTCACAACACAAAGTTTCCTTGATGGTTACAAAGTAACCATAATATACAAAACAAACAACTAACTAAAGTTTTAAATCTAATTCATAGGTGTGGTATAAAATAGCAAAATGGATGCTAAAATCAATGTCAGATTAGGCAAGTTCTAAAGCTACACCTGTTGATACTATACTAACCGGTATTTCAAAACCTTATTCTTAGGTCATGCATAACACGAATCTACCAATAAATAAGAACCATAAAAGTATGTGTCAAAATGCCAGGGGGAAGGCCACAGCTAAACTTTATAGAAAAACTTGTCACCTTATATCTACTAGTAAGCATGTCACTAAAACGTTTACAGCTATTTCTCTATTTCCATTCCTATATATATTGAAGATACAGTCAAATAAATGAATGAGTTCATAGGTTGGTGCAAAGGTCATGCTAAGTCCTGGTTTCGGGCATGTCAATGTTTGTCATAACAGCATAAGGGTGGTTGAAACAGAAAGTTGTAAAAACCATAAAAGGGAAAAAAATACCGTTGACATTTATTTATTTATTTTTGCTTAAAAACAACAGCAGAACCCACCCTCTGCCTGGAGCCTGCATTCTCCCCTGCCCCATACTGTAGATGTGGAGCTTCTCAGCAAACCTACAGCAGACGCAAGCCCTCTCCAGGAAACCACAGTCTCTCCAAACAAGGAAGGCGCGTTTCTCTCTATTGTCGCTGCTTCTCCCTCGCCTCTGGGAATCGGTTTGTGTTTCGGTAGCCATCCAGGGCGGGGTGGTGCGCCCCAAATTAGCGAGGCTCTGCCAAATACCAGAGGCTCCTCTTTGGAAGAGGAAGGCTCCTCCTTTGGACGTGAGGCGCCCCGACCGGAGCGCGCTCTTGCAGAAACGGAAACCACTAGCTGCGCCGAAGTGAGTCAAGTGATGAAATCAAGCCGACTTGGGGAGGAAGCGCCGACAGCTCGCGAAGCCCGCGGGTGACAGAGCTGCGGAACCTGCTCGAGGGAGCCGTGCCAGCCCCCCGTGGCCGCCCGGTCATGAGGTGGCCCCCGGAGGCACCGGCCCCCCCCAGCCTCCGGGCAGCGAACCCCTTCGTGTGGGCGAACCCAGGAGGAAGGCACGAAGCGCGGAGGACCCATCTAGACCTCCCGCCCGCGCCCCCGAGGACGCGGACTGCGCCCTGGTTCCGAGGTGACCCCGGCCACCAGGTCAGTGCGGGGCTCCTCCGGGGCGGACGGGCTGAGCACGCCCCTCGCGGAGACCCCGCCTCGCCCACCGCGGGACCCGACCGCACGG